>NW_028277097.1:20918750-21097500 GCF_059951505.1 Python bivittatus | reverse complement strand
TCCGCAAAGAAGCCACAGAGGCAGCAGCAACAACAAGGACCGCAATTAAAGGCAATTGTTGGCCAAGGAGTGACCTTGCTTGATGAAATCCCCCATGCCGTTTTCTGTAGAAGCTGGTGACACACGCTGCTTTTAACAACCATCAGCAAAAATCAATTTCAGAAACATCCGACTCTGGCGGGTTATTTAAGGCCCATTATTTGAAGCTGGCTTTGCAGACCTAAAGGCAAAACAATGTGAGACAGTTTGTTCTGTTTAAATGCACTCCTCTAATGAGATTTCTTTATATATTTTAAAACTTTAATTATGTCCTTCCCCCTCTACAATTCTTTTTACCTAAACCTGGACTATTTCCATTAGTGGAACTAAAATGGCTTTGTTGTGTTCGGATTGGCTGTGCTGAAGATGGAGCAAATATCTAGCTGCATTTTCTCTCAGGTCTCCTTCAGTCATTATTGTTATGTTGTTGTTGCTGCTGTTGTTGTTGTTATTCCTATCCCCCCAAAAAGTCCATTGCAATTTGCACACTGTGGAAAAAGGTAAAGGGATCCTCCAGTTTAGGTTGACATCTGGTGACTCAATCCATGCAGCTTTCGTGGCAATCTTACGGAAGTGATTTGCCATTGCTTTTTTCCTCTGTGTGTGTGTGTTTGTGTGTGTGTGTATGTATTCTGCAGAATTTGCAGTCCAGACAGCAGTTCTGGACTCCAAGTATTTGATGACCGCCATCCTGTATACCCATAGATTTCTCTTATTTGGGCTAAACATACCCAGTAACTAAATCATAGGATTTAGCTCCCAAGCCCTTCACCGTCTTTGTTGTTCTTCTCTGTACTCTTTCCAGGTCCTCAGCATCCTCCTTGTACTGGGGTAACCAAAACTGGACACAGAAATCCAGCTATGGTCTAACCACTGTAGTCCGGAGCAGAACTACTACTTCCCATGATCTCAGCATTATAACTTTGTTGATGCAGCCCAAGATTGCCTTGACTCTTTTGGCAGCTGCAGCACATTGCTGGCTCATGCTTAAGCTGTGGTCTACCAGGACAGCCAGACCCTTCTCACAAGTACCACTGCTGAGCCAGGCATAGTCTGTCTTGTCTCCATACACCTGGTTTTTCCTTCCTAAGTGCAGAATCCTGCATTTCTCACCACTGAACTGTATTTTCGGATAGAGTCCAACATTTGTGTCTATGTCAAGACCCCTGAGTGTGTCTTCTGAGATGTCACCCATGCTCCCCCCCCCCAGCTTTGTGTCACCTGCAATTTTGTTGTGCTGGCCTTTTATCTCTTGCCCAAGCCAATTATAAAATTCTGAAGAGCACTGGGCCCAGGACAGATGTCCCACCTCATGAGTCTAAAAGCCCACCAACAATGATTTTCCATAATAAGTATTCCAAGAGAAACAATGTTGTTTTAAAAAGGAACATGTTTTAGGATCTTTCTTTTTGACTCAGCACTTCTAGTAGTTCTGCTATTTACCCAGTGTGGTGTAGTGGTTAAGGTGTTGGATAAGGATTGGGGTGAATCAAGTTCAAGTCTATTCTCAGTCATGGAAGCTCACTTGGGAGGTATTAGCCTAATACACCTCACAGGGTTGTTGCCATGGAGAAGAGCTAAAATGCAGAGAAATGCCCTTGAAAGCTGCTTTGAATTCTTAGAAAAAAGTTGGGATATGAATTAAATAAAGAAAAATTAAATGAATAAGATGGTCTAAGTGCAGTGATATCATATTTGAATACTGCTGCTTCTTTCTTGATTCTTTCTTCTGTTGTGTCCACACTTGAATTTTACAATCCTTGCCTTCTGAGCAATGAACAAACTGCATCTTCACCTACCAATTTATTCCTCATTTTTCTGAAGGGATAATAGATATAATAAGGATGATATCTACTTCACGTGAATGGTATAGACCTTGAAAAACCAGAGATTTCTCAAGCTCACCTAAAATGACCACTCTTGGTTACTTTACAAACACTTATAATTCTTAAGCAGTAAAATAGCTTATGTTAATTCTAGGGTTATCTTTACTATGCCAGTATACAAGTCAAATACTTCTATTATTATTTTTTCCCCTTGGAGAGTCATCCCACTTACTGCTTGGTGGTGTTTAATTATCTCTTTTTCTTGATCTGAGGAAGGGCTGAATCCAACCTTCATGAAGCAGCTTGAAGCCAGTGATATCCTAAGACTTCAGACTTTAATGGGAAGAAACCTCACTGAAATCAATGGGCCTTACCTCTGTGTAGAAATGTGCAGGATCCATGCCTAATGCTGTGAAAATTAGACCCATGCTCTGCAAGGCTAAATAAATAAACCATATCCAGCATTCATCATGGCTTATAGAAGCTAAGTAAACGGAGGCAAATTTACTCAGTCTGCAATTACAGGAAACAGAAGTTCCAGTGGTGGATTCCCCCCCACTTCCATTCTCTACAAATAACACGTACAAATTAAAATAATTAGGAAAGCTGAAAGGCATTGCCGGAACCTCAGAATGAATCACGTTGTTCCTGTGTAGCTCTGTGTTTGTCCTTTGCTTTCAAACGGTCTTATTTACATATAGCCTTCTTTTAGAGTGGAAACCTTTTAAAAACATCAATAGGTCAATAAATCTATGCCTTTAATAGGGATGTACTTTGGTTCACAATTTACAGGGGAGGTGTTTCATTATACACTGCCCAGGATTTGCTATAAACCGCTGTACACAAAATGTTTACACCACATTGATTCTCTCCACGACACATTTGATGATCAGAACATGCAAAAAGGATGTTTTTCAAGACCAGCAAGGTCAGGAGACAGCCTGTTTTACTTTGTGGATATAAATGACTGATTCTGTCCTCTTCTCCTTTCTCTTCTAACCTCGTGTTGCACAGACAGAGGAATACTCAGCAGAGGCAGCAGTTCGTGCATAAATTCAGACAGGGAAGAAAGGAACAAAGGATTTGCAAGGGCCTAAACCAGTGTTTCTCAACCTTGGGAACTTTAAGGTGTGTGGACTTCAACTCCCAGGATTCCCCAGCCAGCTGGGGAATTCTGGGAGTTGAAGTCCACACATCTTAAAGTTCCCAAGGTTGAGAAACACTGGCCTAAACTGTCATTAAACAGTTAAATATGACTTAAAATGAAAAGGATAAAGGATAAAAAGAAGTATTGTTGAAGGCTTTCACGGCCGGCATACGATGGCTGGTGTGGGTCTTCCGGGCTGTGTGGCCGTGGTCTTGAAGTCTTGTTTCCTAACGTTTCGCCAGCACCTGTGACTGGCATCTTCAGAGTGCAGGAGCACAGACAGGAGCAGTTCTCTCTGTGCCCAGGGTGAAGTGACCCTTCTGGGGGTATTTATAGAGATCTGGGGGGGGGGGTTGGGTTACTGAGTGGCTGCTTGTTTTGTTCAATGCATATGCAAGACAGAAGCCCTTACACCCAGACTATACGGACTCCCCAAAATCCACAAAGACTCGATCCCACTCAGACCCATCGTAAGCGCCATTGGCTCCCTGACATATGAATTATCCAAACATCTGGCCACCCTTCTACAGACCCACGTGGGACAGACTCCAGCCCATATCAGAGACTCAGGACATTTCATCGAGAAAATCAGCACCCTGAAACTCAACCCCACAGACAAACTGGTCAGCTTTGACGTGGTCTCCCTGTTCACTAAGGTACCAGTGAGGGACACCCTGGCACTCATCAAACAGATCTTTCCAGAAGACATCACAGCCTTATTTCAGCACTGCCTAACAACCAGTTACTTCCTATGGGACAATGAGTACTATGAACAGATGGACGGTGTCGCCATGGGAAGCCCCCTGAGCCCAGTCGTAGCAAATTTCTACATGGAACATTTTGAAAAACGGGCTTTAGAAACCGCACCCGTTACCCCAACAGTCTGGTTCCGATTTGTGGATGACACCTTCGCAATTTGGAGTCAGGATGAAGAAGACCTAGAGAAGTTCCTGAACCACCTAAACAGCATCCAACCCAATATACAATTCACCATGGAAAAAGAAGTGGATGGCCAAATTCCATTTCTAGACACGTTGGTCATATGCAAACCAGACCTCAAATTAGGACACAAAGTCTACAGAAAACCCACCCACACAGACCGTTACCTACACAAAAACTCCAACCACCACCCACGTCAGAAAAGAGGCATTATCAAAACCCTCATGGATCGTGCCAATCGGATCTGCGAAACCCAATTCCTAAACTCTGAACTTAACCACCTTAATTGGGTCCTACAAGCGAATGGCTACTCCAAGAATGAAATAAAAAGAGCCGTCAAACCAAGAAAGCAACATGCGACTGAAGAAGAAAAACAGCCACCCACCAATAAAGTATTTCTGCCCTATATCAAAGGGGTCACAGACCGCATGGGAAAACTGATGGAAAAACACAATTTCCAAACAATCTTTAGACCCACCAGAAAAGTACAAGAAGTGCTAAAATCAGCAAAAGACAAAAGGGATCCCCTCACCGCTGCAGGAGTATACCGCATACCATGCAGTTGCGGACAAGTATACATCGGGACCACAAAATGCAGCATCCAGACCAGGATAAAAGAACACGAAAGACACTGCAGACTACAGCAACCAGAAAAATCTGCAGTAGCTGAACATGCTCTCAAGCACACTGGACACAAAATCCTATTTGAAAACACAGAGATACTGGACAACACCAACAGCCACTATACCAGGCTATACCGGGAAGCCATTGAGATTCACAAACACCAGCACAGTTTCAATAAAAAAGAGGAGAGTCTAAAAATCAACAAAACCTGGCTACCAATCCTGAAAAATACAGCCTGCAAAAGGTCAACGAACTCAGCTCACACAGTCCACACAATGAACTTGCTAATCACCCCCAGCAGCCCCTCGTTAACAACTCAGTAGAAGAAAAAACCCTGCCTAATCCCCAGGAAAATACACACAGATGCTGACTCCAAAACAAGCAGCCACTCAGTAACCCAACCCCCCCCCACACCCCCCCCCCAGATCTCTATAGATGCCATGATAAAAAGAAGGTCTGCCAATCGAAGGTGTAAAACTCAGATCTGCCACTAGATGGCAGTAAAATGTAGAGTCTCCATGTATCTTTCCTGCCATCTAGTGGGTGTCTGGATCTTGGCAGCCCAGCTCTGGTACCCAGACCTAAAAGTTGCAGAGAAACACTGAAGGGTCACATTCCATGATAAGGGAACCGAACAAACAAAGGTCCTCTTTTCTTTGCTAGAGCAACAAACCTTAGAAAGTAGGAATGTTATTCAGAGGGTCTCTCTTGCTGGTTTTATGTCTGTGGAGTGCTAGGGGTTCTCTGAGCTTGACCGTTTTCTTGCAGACATTTCACTACCCAGCTAGTGCTGAAGATGTTACCTAGACGGGTAATGAAATGTTTGCAAGAAAACAGCCAAGCTCAGAGAACCCCAAGGACTCCAAAGTTCAACCCTGAGCTACACATATTCGCTTCTATTGGGTTTATGTCTGATTGACTGATTATGTACCATCAAGTTGGTGTTGACTCTTAGTGACCACATAGGTAGAACTTCTCCAGGATGATCTGTCCCCAACCTGGTCTTTCAGGTCTCCCAACAGTGCACTCATTGCCTCTGTAGTCAAGTCTATCCATCTTGCTGCTGGTTGTCCTCTTCTTCTCATTTCTTCAAACTTTTCCAGCATTTTGCACTTCTCAAGGGATTTGCATCTTTGCATAATATGTCCAAAATATTATAATTTCAGCCAGGTCATTTGTGTCTCAAGTGAGAACTCTGAATTTATTTGTTCTATGAGTCTTTCATGACTAGACAGGTTCAAATTGATATTGGTCCTAAGATAATCAGGCTGTAAGAAGTTTAGGGCTTTAAAATTTAAAACAACTATCTTAAACTATACCTAGAACTCAACTGGCCATTGGGGTAAGTCTTTAAGTATGGGTATAACATTTAATAATCTTGTGAATAATTAGCAGCCTAGGATTGTATGTACATGAATGTCCCACCTTTCCTTGTATAATCCAGTGATCTGCAGTCTTTCTGGCTCCCCAAGCTTTAGTTGATGGAATGGAAGACACCTTAAGGGAAATATTCCCATTAGTTTTTTAAAATTTGAAGGAGCACAAGAAAAAGGTATAGCAGTAACCTGCATTACCAGCTATAACACACCCTCTTTCCCTTCCAACAAACCACTAAAAGAAATTCAAAAGAAATCCTCAACTGTCCTGAGAATAAGTAGAAATGCAAAAGCTTCTTTTAAACTTCAGAAATTGCACGGTAGATTTGGCCCAGCTTTATACAGAATGCTATCTTATGTTCTCTTCCTCCACATCTCTCATTGCTGTAGAAAGACCTTTATTGGCCCAAACCTGTGCATCAAAAGCAATTACAAGCAGTATTAAGCCTTTGATTAACAGAAGGTACTCTCCTTCAGCTAAACAGACTCCTTTATGGACATGTCCATGACTTACACTCACTCTCACTGATGATGTTACCTAGTTGGATAATGAATTATCTCCAGGCAAACAACCAAGCTCAGAGAGCACCAAGAATTTCACAGTTCAGCCCTGAGCTATAGATATTATCTTCTACTGGATGCCCATGACTTTATGGATACATCCATGTAGTGTTCCTGTCTTCTTGATTTCACTGTCTCCTGCCAGGGTTATTTTGACTTCTGGAACCATTTTTCTGGCTTCTACAACCCTGGGGCCTCCAAGTATTAATTTTATGCAACTCTGTTTCTGGTTTTTTCTGTCCCCTCCAAAATCTGCCAAGCCTGGCCAGGCATCTTATAGTGTATGAATACTAGGAACATGGCCTTGTATTCTAGCTAGGTCAAAAAAAGTTTCTGCCTTCTGCAGTGCCAACCACTGCTGTGAATGCCCTTGGGTTGGAGAACATGTAATAAATCCTGACACAGTCATCTAGTCCAGCCCTGACCCACTTGTGACATGAATGTTATGAGATGGAACAAATAAGTGCTAATACTCACGTTCAGAGTTGAAGTGTCGGAATATCTCAGGTCTTGAAATATGTGGTGGAAAAGCATTCATGCAACACACACACATCCAACCATAGCAATTGTTCAGTGATGATGAATTTATCCATATAGCAATAAGCACAATTACTCTTTCGAATTCTTTGTTCTCCTCCTCTCCTTTGCTCTGTTAAAGCTTCAAAAAGAAGCAATTCACAGGAGAAGCCAGAGGTCAGAAGGTTATTACAATGTTGGTACATTGATCCCTGTCACTGAAACAATAAAAGAGACAAAAGTAGCCATTGGCTGATTCGATGTGGCATGTTTCTCTGAAAGGATGAGAGACCCAAGCCCTCCGATGCATAAAACCAGTGATGGAAGCCCTACATCTAATGGGACTTTCTTTGCAGCAAAATTGCTCTGCGGGTTAAGTATCAGAACCAATTCTTCCTGTACACCATTTTTCAGCAATCTTTCTTTTTTCTTTTTCTCTGCACTTTGTAGTTTTGAAACTACAGGTGCTGGACAAGCAAAAGAGAAGCGAAGGGGGAAGGGTGTAAAAGAAAAGAAAGATGTGCTCTTCGACCAACAACACGAGCATTTGTCGCTAGTGGTGTTTCAATGTTGCCTGTGTTATCTCCTGTGTTTTCTTTCCAGGCATGGCTTCTGTAATGAAACACAGTGTGTAATAAAACACAACTGCAGGGCCAGAATGTCCAGTATTGATATATAAAGAACTATTAAAACTCTTAGGGGATATTGTTCCTTTAATTGGAAGTTTCCTGTTTTCATGTTCAGCCTGTTTCATCATTTTCTGCTCTTGATGACTGGGGAGGAATTAAAAAGAAATTGACCTTTAATTACCCCTAAGGTCAGCTTCAATTGCCTGTAAGTGTGCCAGGATGTCCAGACCTGTGTTTTACTACAGAGGAAGGAAAAGAAGGGCTAGAAGGAATTTGTATTCCATTTTTTCCCCTCCCTTTTCTTTTAAAAGGATAAAGAGACAGAGAGAAAACAGTGCAACAGAAGAAAGGAAATTACAGTTGTGTGAAAAAGAAAGTACACCCTCTTTGAGTTCTATGGTTTTAGGTATCAGGACATAATAAAAATCATCTGGTCCTTAGCAGTTCTCAAAAGTAGGTAAACACAGCCTCAGATGAATAACAACACATGACATATTACACCATGTCCTCATTTATTTTACAAAAAGAAAGCCAAAATGGAGAAGCCATGTGTGAAAAACTAAGTACACCTTATGATTCAATAGCTTGTAGAACCACCTTTAGCAGCAATAACTTGAAGTAATCATTTTCTGTATGACTTTATCAGTCTCTCACATCGCTGTGGAGGAATTTTGGCCCACTCTTCTTTACAACATTGCTTAAGTTCATGGAGGTTGGCAGGCATTTGTTTATGCACAGCTCTCTTGAGGTCCCATCACAGCATTTCAATTGGGTTGAGGTCTGGACTTTGACTGAGCCACTGCAACACCTTGATTCTTTTCTTTTTCAGCCCTTCTGTTGTAGATTTGCTGGTGTGCTTGGGATCATTGTTGCCCTGTTGCATGACCCAATGTCAGCCAAGCTTTAGCTGTCGGATGGCTTTGCATTTGACTCTAGAATACTTTCATATACAGAGGAGTTCATGGTCGACTCAATGACTGCAAGGTGCCCAGGTCCTGTGACTGCCAAACAAGCCCAAATCATTACCCCTCCACCACCGTGCTTGACAGTTGATATAAGATGTTTATGCTGATATGCTGTGTTTGGTTTTCACCAAACATGGCGCTGTGCATGATGGCCAAACATCTCCACTTTGGTCTCGTCTGTCCAAAGGACAGTGTTTCAGGAGTCTTCTGATTTGTTCAGATGCAACTTTGCAAACCTAAGCCATGCTGCCATGTTTTTTTTAGAGAGAAGAGGCTTTCTCCTGGCAACCCTTCCAAACAAACCATACTTGTTCAATCTTTTTCTAATTGTATTGTCATGAATTTCAACATTTAACATGCTAACTGAGACCTGTAGCTTCTGAGACGTAACTCTTGGATTTTTTGCAATTTCTCTGAGCATTGCACAGTCTGACCTTGGGGTGAATTTGCTGGGACATCCACTCCTGGGGAGATTGACAACTGTCTTGAATGTTTGCCACTTGTGAATAATCTTCCTCACTGTAGAATGATGGACTTTAAATTGTTTGGAAATGGCCTTATAACCCTTCCCAGATTGATGGCCAGCAACAATTGCTTCTCTAAGATCATTGCTGATGTCTTTACTCTTTGGCATTGTGTTAACACACAGCCCAATGCTCAAAACCAGCAAACTCCTAAAACTTTGGCTTTTATAGAGGTAGTCACACTTGCTGATGATCAATTGATCAAGGCCATTTGATTAGCAGCACCTGGCTGCTACTTAGCCTCTTCATACCTATGGAAGCAGTGAGGGTGTACTTAGTTTTTCACACATGACTTCTCCATTTTGGCTTTCTTTTTGTAAAATAAATAATGACATGGTGTAATATGTCATGTTTTGTTGTTCATCTGAGGTTGTATTTACCTACCTTTGAGAACTGCTAAGGACCAGATGATTTTTATTATGTCCTGATGTCTAAAACCATAGAACTCAAAGAGGGTGTACTTTCTTTTTCACACAACTTTATATCCTGATTTCTCAATGGCTCTTGTATGTGCCCTTCACCGTGCCAAATTCAGAGAAGGCTATCCAGCAACTCACAGCACCTTATTCAAGTAAACAGCACATCACGTGAGGGCCACAAAGAGGCTTTTTATATACTTCTGGGGCTCCTTGTTATTTTTTATCTGGAGAATCAGGAGATTTAGAAACAAAGACCCATTTTTAACTTTTCTTGTTCAGTGTCTGCACTAAAAGCTTCTGTCATTCACATATTCCTATAACAATGAATGCCAGCTCAGTTCAAAGTCTAATTGGTCAGGTTAGGTTTGAGTTCAAGAAGAACAGAGGTAGGATGGCCACCATGCATAGTTCCTCATTCTAGTTGATGGCTCCAAAGACTAGAATTCCATACTTTTTCATCTAAATTTTCTTACAAGATTTGACCAGTCCATCAAAGCTTTGTCAATCCCACCATGGCAATTTTCTCATACCTCCAAGTACTTTTCCACCATGTTATTTCCTTATCCAGTTCACATCAAAACCATCTGTTGGGTTTTGGACCTGTCTTGTTCTACATACTGCATATGGTGAATAAATATGTCTGCTTCTTTTGACCTCCTTTGAGTAGGCCTCCCATACTCCATCTTTTATCCATGCCTATTCACAGAAATACATGGCATCAAACTATATGTCATTATATCATGCACTGATATTATGATGGACATTGTATAGTAGGGACAATATAATAGCCTTAGTTTACCGCAACAGAGTATAGATGTAAGGTAAAAATCCCACAACATCAAACAATGTGGCCTACATCATGAGATTATTGTGCAAATAACGCACTTGCAGAGGTGAATAATTTGCATTATTTCTGCCATGACGTCAGTATATGGACAAATAGGATCTTATATATATTTCCTATCTGTAAACTCTGATTCTCTTGGACTTAGCTAATTAGATGGTGTGTTGCATTTTCCATTATTTTCCCTTTCAACAGAGATAATTTCACCTCAGCTCTAGATGAATATATATTTCAATTTTTTTTTCTTCCGGAGTCAGCAGAATCAAAGGGCCCCCTTGGAGTTTCTGCCAGCCCTCCATGGCCAAGTGGTTTTTGCTGTTTTCTCTCCTGATGCGAAAAATCACATTTTGGAGAACACTTCTGGTACACAACATTTTTCTTCCTCTCTTCTCCCTATCCGCACCACCTGCTTCAGGAAATATATATTTCCCACATACTGCTCAAATGAACTAATCTATTTTCACTATGTGTCCTTTTTGGCAAAATATCTACAGTATTTTCTTTCATAAAGACAAATTCCATTCTTTTCCGGGACTTTCTCTCCCTCCCTCACATATATATCTCCATTCTGAGGAAGGAACTGGGAACTAAAAATAAGATACGAGGAAAAATAAAAGATGAATCTGGATTCACTTAAGGAATGAAAGAGTTAGCATCACATGGCCTGGAAATATGCAGTTTAAATACCTTTGTTATTAAAAGTATCTGAAATACGTTCTTAAGGAATTAAGCAAATTCCTTTTCTGAAGTTAAGGAGAACATTGTGCCAGTGAAAATCAGTTATTTGCCATCAAATTTCACTGGGGAATTCCTGGGGCCACAATGGGGCTGGGGAAGTGGCTAAGGGTCAGTATTCAGTTCAATATTCAGACAGTATTCATAAACACCACTTGTATTCTATCCTCAGGTAGAAAGATGGGACCTACAAATAAGATTATTAGCAGCAGAAGAAGAAGGCTTAATCTTTGGCTAAGAATATGCCCATGTAAGATAAAAAAAGTGAACAGTTGTGAACTGTAGAATTGGAAAAGACAACAAGGATGATCTAGTCTAATCCTATGGCAAATATATATTAGCTATACATGTAGTCCTCAACTTATGACCACAATTGGGACTGGAACTTCTATTGCTAAGTGATGTGGACATTAAGTGAGTCATGCCCAATTTTACAACCTTTTGTGCCATGGTCGTTAAGCGAATCCATCTTCCACCATTGACATTTCTTGTTGAAATCCCCCTGGGAAGGTCGCAAATGGTGATCACATGAACCTGGGATGCTGCAACCATCATAAATGGATGCTGATGCCAAGCACCTGAATTTTGATCATGTGACCATCCATGGGGATGCTGCAACAGTCATAAGTCATTTTTTTCAGTGCTGTCGTAATCTTGAACGGTTGTTAAATGAATGGTCATAAGTTGAGGACTACCTGTACATCTAACAGCGATAAACTCAGAACATTTTAACTACCTTGGGAGGGTACTTTAAATATGTTGTGCCAATGCTAGAAAAGACTCCTTCAGTCCCACCAGTGTCGGAGTTAGAGAATTAGAGAATTTTGCATCTGTCTGAATTTCAGATCACAATGAACTGTAGAGTCAACTCCAGTCAGAGGCCTTTGAACTGATTCAGATAACACTTCTGCCCATTCTCCAACATGGCTTTTCCAGAATCAGTTTGGAAATCAAAATGGAACTGACCTGACTCAACATTTTGATTTGAAAGTCCAAATCCAATCTGATCTATTTTCCAGGTATAAGGGTTCCTGCCTGGGTAGGGCATTGTAACAAAAGACTTCCAAGGTATCTTTAATTCCAGGATTTGAATTGGATTTCAGAGGAATCAACCAGGCCTGGAGAGGCTGTTGAAATGAGTGTTTGCAACATATCTTAAAGCTCAGGCAGGATTAAAAAGGGAAAAAAAGGTAACTTTCAGCAATTTGGGGACTACAACACTTGTTATTTCCACCCAGCATAGTGATTTAGTGAGAACCTTGGGAATGATGGGAGGTGTAGCCCAGTGCATCCAGAGGGCACCAGAATTGGGAAGATTGTATTAAGTTTCAAATGTTTTCGGGAAGCCCTTTGATCTTCTCTTTAAATTCTCTGCTAAAGAGAATTTGAAATTATTTTTTCCTCCCTCAGATGATTCCAGCGAATTCAAGACTCCAATGAAAATGTTGGCACTGAACCTTGCAATTTCCTAAAATTTTTCTTCCCCTCCAAAAGTGACTCCCCCCCCCACCTGATTCTTAGAATGCTTAAGAAGGTCTTCCAATGCTTTTCTCTTAATGTTATTTTTAAACTGATTTCATATTTGCAGAAGGCAGAACCCTACTCCTGAGGTTTCTACCTCTTTCCATATTCTGAAGTCTCCTCAGCCACCTCCATTTTCCAATCAGATACAGCCTTTTGGAAGAAGTTTCCAAATTCCCTTGAGATGTAATGGAAATTTGGGAAACCAAGGAAAAAGAGTTGTACAATGAAAGATAGAAGAACTCATATGACCCTTAAATAAGTGCTAAATCTCTGCACTCACCTATGGGGGGAAATGAAATTGAATTATTTTGCCACAAACTGAAATGAAAAACATTGAGGAAAAACTCAGGAGAAGGCTAAAGATAATACTCCAAATTAAGCACCAGGTGACCTACCTGCCTAATACTCTGGATGAAGAGAGAAAGCAAGAGAGGTTGCTGACTATCTGTTGGGCATTTAGATTTTCCCTTATATGGCCAAAATTTCCATTCCACACCTGAGGAGCTATACTAACAGAAACCAATGGGATGTTGTCAAAACTCCCTCCTTTCATCACATTAATGAAAAGAGATGTTTCAGAAGCGTCTTCCAAGAGGAGAAAAAGAGAACAAAGATGAATACTTGAGAAAGGCAAATGTTGTACTGTCACCAATATTATTAGAGGTATGGCCTGCAATTTTGTAAATTTAAGGGAAGGGCTTTCTTTGTACGGAGGCAGACAGGCATTAATGTCTGAACTGCATCCAGTTTAATAACTTGTAGACACTGCAGCAGACAGCATCTGTCTTCCTCTGTGGGATGCCAGTGAAACAGGTAGACACTGTCACACTTCAGCGGTGAGAGGAACAACCTTCACCATTTCCCACACTTCCTTTAAATGAAGAGAAACTCTGATACAGGGAAGAAGAGGAGGAGGGAGGGAGAAAAAGAGAAAGGGGGGTGGTGAAAGCTCTGAAAGGAAAAGGAACAGAACTTTCCTTTCAGAGATAGGAGCCAAGTGGACACTCTGAAGTGTTGACAAAGTATCCACCAAACATTTCTCCATGTAAGGAAGGTATTAAAGACCATTTTATCAAACAAGATCCTGACTGGCAATTACAAGAATAAATACAATAACTTTTCAAGGGTGTCATTTAGGTTCCTCTATTGACAGATGACTTCTTCAAAGTGGGTTGGTGGTTCTCCAGGGTGACCCTCTGGCTTTAAAAGTTGTTCCTTGATGAGATTGAGCAAAGGTCTACTGATTGGCACTGGCATTCAATGTTTTTATCCTGGCCTCAAGAATGGCAACCCTTATCTAGGTTAACATCATAGTAAATCTATCAGGCTTATCTCAGAGTTATACACTGAGTCCAACTTTCTTAGATGTACAAATTCCCTGGAAGCCTCGCATCCAAAATAGCAGGTTATAGAAAGAATCAGAAGACAATGCAAGTCAGATTCCAGGAAGAGGCTTACAATAGGAGTAGCAAACTGAAAAGTCAGAGAGGCCTTGATGGATCAGCATTGTTCCACCAACTTTACTAAACTTAGGGCACTCCTTTAATACCAGAAAACTGTCAGGTTCGGTCAGCACGAGGCTTCAGGGAAGCACGGGGTTGCAGGGAAGCTCGCAGCCAGACCACGCGGAATCCACCGGCGGTAGCTAGCGGGGAAAAGAGGAACCGAAAGCGCCGCTAATTAACGAGCCACCTGCGGCCAGCTAAACAGGAAAACCGCAGCGGAAGCTTTTAATTATGAACTGATAACGGCGCGAGCAAGCAAGGAACGGGGCCGCAGGGCAGCGAAACAAGATCGCAACGCAGCACAGAACCTGCGGTCTGCACGTAGCAGGGAGGGGCCAACCCAGCCGGAGGGGGACTGGCAATCAAGGACAATGGACTCTGACCGACCCTGCCATCATGAACGATCAGAGGGGACATTGGGGGGCCTAATAGCCCACAGCCACAACGCGATCACGAGGCGGGAAAAAGCGCGGGAAGGGGGAATATAACAAGTGATGCAATTGTACCAAGCCAGTCCTGGCTTTGCTTGTGACTACTACGTTACGCATGAGTAAACCTTCTTTGTGAACCACACGTGTCACGAGAGTTTCTCTGTCGAACGGGGCAAATCTCACATAAAGCCAGGACTCACCGTCAGCGCTACCCGGTACCACCGAGGAGCGTTTTCTTTCTCAATACAGGCATGACCAGCGACGAGGAATCCGTGGGTCAGCTGGAGCGCGAGGGATCCAGGCTCGCGGAAGGGCGGTCGGAGCCGCCCGGGAGCGACGGGGCAGCGGCCAGGGCCGGGCGCACTCCATCCGAGCGGTGGTCGATGGGCGTGAACCAAGGACCAGACGATTCAGGCGTTACGATGACCCGGGGTTCGGGGTTCCGGAACCGTGAGTGGAGCGAGAAATTCGCCCGACTAGAGGAGAGAGTCGAGCGACGCCTAGACGCCATGGAGGCGATGCTCCAGACCCTACTACAGAGAGTGGGGCCACCGGCGGTGAACGAGGAGGCGAGCGACAGGGGGGGCGGTCTGACACCCCCGCCGGCACCACCCACGGCGCCCCGGTCGGAGGACCAACGGGCGGCAGACGCCCTGAGACTTCGAGGTATCACTGGGAAGTTCTCAGGGGACCCCGAACAGCTGCCGCACTTTCTGACGCACGTCAGGGGGTTCATGCAGAGGGGTGGTCACCTATTCGCTAGAGACGAGGACAGGGTATCCTACGTGGCCGAGCTGCTAGATGGCCAAGCCGCCAGCTGGGTGATCGGGCTGTACGATGCCAACGCGGCGGAACTACGGAGTTTCCCGGACTTCATGCAGGCGCTCCGGGACAGATTCGAGGACACATTGAGCGCCAAGCGGGCGGAGGACGACATCCTACAATTCAGACAGCGGGGCAAATCGGTATCGGAATATGCCCTGGAGTTCCGGAGGTTGGCCGAGAAGCTCGCGGACTGGCCGGAGTCCCTGAAGGTGAAGTATTTTAAGAGGGGACTCAACCCAGAGATCCTGGAACGGGCACTGGGGCGGGACGACCCGTCCACAGTGAAGGATTGGATCTGGCTGGCCGGAACGGCGGAATCGGCGTGGCGGCAGATCCAACAGAGCACAAGACGACGGGACCAGACGAGGGACCGGCCGAGGGAGAGGACCCCGAGGAGAGACGGAGCGGTCAACGGCAGTCCACCGGGAGGCGAGAGGCGACCAGAGCCCCGAATCTGTGCTTCCGATGCGGAGGCAGAGGCCACCGAGCGGCGCAGTGCCCGACGGAGCGGGAAGGCGCCCCACCACGGCCCGAAGTCAAAACCCCGCGTGCGAACGGGAAAAGGACCGGTGACCGACCGCGGAAGGGGGCAGTGGCGGCGGTGACTGAGAAAGGACGCGGGGGGTGGTCGACCCCGGAGACAGCATCCTCCGGAGAGGACTCGGAGCCGGCGGGAAACGAGGCGCGCTCGCACTGAACAGCGTCCCAGTGCGAGCAGGGGAGTCAAGGCGCGCGGACCCAATAGGAGACGAGGACTGCCCACCGTTCCGGGTGAGGATACACGTCCGGGGGGTGAGATCCGGAGGGGAGGCGCAGCTACGGGCGCTACTGGACTCGGGCTGCACCCACTGCTTGATGCACCCAGCGGTGGTCTCGGGGCTCGGGCTACAGCTGAGGCGCCTCCGGGAGCCCATTTCATTCAGCCAGTTAGATGGCACGCTGGCAGGGGGGGGGCCAGCTCAGTATTACACCGAGCCGGTCCAGATGACGATCGGGAGTCACCGGGAAGAACTGAGGTTCGTGGTGGTCCCGGTGGCCGACTACGCGGTGGTACTCGGCTTGGCGTGGCTGCGGCGGCGGAACCCACGAGTCGACTGGACGGCGGAGGCAGTGCGGTTCGGGGTCGACAGACCGGCGAGGGGCGAGAGCAGAGGGGACCGGGCCGTGGAGACGGAGGCAGCCGCAACCACCGGCGGACAAGCGGAGGGTCCGGGACACCGGGAGACGGGGCGAGAGCAGATGGGGCCCGAGACCCGGGCGGCAACAGCAACAGCAGCAGCAGCAGCGCCGGGACCCCGGAGACCCGCCACGATCCCGAGGCGAGCGGAGGCAGCGGCGACTGGCGAGGCGACCGCAAAGCGAGGGGCCGGACCCGGGGAACCCCCGACGGGCGGCGGAATCCCGAGGCAGTATCGAGACCTGGCGGCAGCGTTCGGGGAGAAGGAGTCTGACCAGCTCCCACCACACCGGCCCAGTGATTGCGCCATCGAGCTAGAGCCAGGAGCGACCCTGCCTAAGCCAAAAATGTACTCCCTGTCGAGGAGGGAGATGGGAGCCCTGCGCGAGTTCATAGACAAGAACCTAGCACGGGGATTCATCCAACCCGCGAAGTCACCATTAGCGGCCCCGGTGTTATTCCGGGAGAAGAAGGACGGCTCGCTCCGTATGTGCGTAGACTACCGGGGGCTGAACGCAATCAGCACGGAGTACAAATACCCCCTCACCCTGATGAAGGACTTGATGTCGCATCTGTCGAAGGGGAGGGTGTTCACAAAACTGGACTTGCGCGAAGCCTACTTCAGAGTTAGGATCCGCGCAAAAGATGAGTGGAAGACGGCGTTCAACACCCCGCTCGGAAGCTACCAGTTTTCCGTGATGCCGTTCGGATTAAAAGGGGCCCCGGGGGTATTTATGCAGCTAATTAATGAGGTGCTGCACGACCTACTCTACCGGGGCGTCCTGGTCTACCTGGACGACATCCTCATCTACACCGAGACCCTGGCGGAGCACGTGAGCCTGGTGCGCACGGTGCTCCAGAGACTGCTGAAGGCACAGCTGTATGCAAAGCTCTCGAAATGCGAGTTCCATCGAGAGCAACTAGACTACCTCGGCTACCGAATATCCAGCCGGGGAATTGAGATGGACCCGGCGAAAGTAAGGGATGTCCTGGGCTGGGAAGCGCCGCGAACCCGGAGGCAACTCCAAAGCTTCCTAGGGTTTGCGAACTTCTATCGTCAGTTCATCCCGAACTTCGCCCAAATCGCCCTTCCCCTAACCGACCTGCTAAAAACCAAGGGCACTGGGAAACCCCGCAAGCCCAGCATGGCACTCGCGTGGACTGCAGAATGCCAGGGGGCGTTTGAGGAACTAAAACAGCGGTTCACCGCGGAGCCGATCCTGCGCCATCCCGACCCAGACCGGCGGTTTATAATCCAAGTGGATGCATCAGACGTGGCAACGGGAGCAGTCCTGCTCCAACCCAGCCCGGAGGGGCCATCCACCCGTGCGCCTACGCCTCCCGCAAATTCACCGAGACGGAGAGGAGGTGGATGGTGTGGGAGAAAGAGGCGTACGCGGTCAAGTGGGCGCTGGCCACGTGGAGGCATCTACTGGAGGGGGCAACTGAACCGTTCGAGGTGTGGACGGACCATAAGAACCTCGAGGCCCTGAAGACCCCGCGTAAGCTATCCCCCAAACAGGCACGGTGGTCCCAATACTTCGGGAGGTTCAGGTTCACACTGAAACACATCCCCGGGAAGCGCAACTTCTTAGCGGATGGACTGTCTCGCATGCCCCAACACGCCAGCCTACGGGAGGAGATCGTGGACTCCGTCATCCCCGCTAGCAGGCTGGCTGCAAAGGCGGTGACCCGAAGCCAGACCAAGGGGGAGCGACGGGACGCGGCGCCTGAAGTAAGGCAAGGGTTCGCGGAGGCAGCGGAGCGGGACGGTTGGCTCAAGCAGAACCGAGAGGCGCTAACCGGCCAAGAGGGGTTGTGGTGGCACGAAGGAAAGCTGTACGTGCCCGAGGGTTGCCGACGGGAGGTCATGGAGAGAGCCCACGACAGCCGGAGCGCGGGGCATTACGGCTTCGTAAAGACACTCCACTTAATCCGGCGGCAGTTTTGGTGGCCCACGCTCCGGAAGGACGTGGAGGCGTACTCGGGGGGTTGCCCGGTGTGCGCAACAGCGAAAGGAGCCAAAGGCAAACCTAGAGGCCTACTCCAGCCGGTAGCGGAACCCGACGGCCCTTGGCAAGAGGTCGCCATGGACTTCATAGTGGAGCTCCCGGAGAGTAAGGGGAAGACCGCCATTTGGGTGGTCACGGACTTATTCTCCAAACAAGCGCACTTTGTAGCGTGCCGGCGAGTCCCCACGGCCGAGGGGCTGGCGAAACTGTTCGTGCAACATGTCTACCGACTCCACGGCGCACCTCGACGTATCGTCAGCGATCGGGGCGGCAACTTCATCGCGCGGTTCTGGCGGGAGTTCCTGAAGCGGGTGGGGACGAAACAAGCCCTATCCTCCACGGCGCACCCGCAGACGGACGGAGCCACGGAACGCCTGAACGGGGGGCTCGAACAGTACCTGCGCTGCTCCGTGGGGCACCAACAGGACGATTGGGCGGAGCTACTACCATTCGCGGAGGTGGCATACAACAACGCCGTCCACAAGAGTACCGGGTTCTCTCCGTTCAAAGTAGCCACCGGGAGAGATTTTGTCCCCATGCCGGAGCTGCCTCAGCCGGAATCCCAGATCAACTCCCTGGACGCCTGGTTCGCCCAAATCGACGAGACCCGGCGAGCGGCGCACGCGGCATTGCAAAGAGCCAAAGCCGACTACAAGAAGCACGCGGACCGCAAGAGGCTCCCCGAGGAAAAGTGGAAAGTGGGGGACCAGGTGTATCTGTCAACCAAAAACCTAAAGACGCACCAGGCATCGAAAACTCAGCCCGAGGTTTGTGGGGCCGTTCCCCATTTCGGAGGTCATCAATCCGGTGACCGTCAGGCTGACGCTCCCGAAAAGCCTCGGGAAGATCCACCCGGTGTTCCATTGCAGCCTGCTAAAGTTGCACCAGCCGGGGAACGCCTGGCACAAGGCGGAGGGAGTACCACCACCCATCATGGTCGGGGGGGAGCAGCATTTCGAAATCAACCGGATACTGGACGCCCAGAGGCACAAGGGGCAGACCCAGCTCCTAGTGCAATGGAAACATTTCCCCAAGTCCCACAGCGAATGGGTGAGTAAAACCCACATAAGGGCGCCGGACCTAGTGCGGGACTTTTACAATAAATACCCCGGGAAGCCGAAATAGGACCGAGGGGGGGGAGTTGTCGTCAGGGGGGCGGCATGTCAGGTTCGGTCAGCACGAGGCTTCAGGGAAGCACGGGGTTGCAGGGAAGCTCGCAACCAGACCACGCGGAATCCACCGGCGGTAGCTAGCGGGGAAAAGAGGAACCGAAAGCGCCGCTAATTAACGAGCCACCTGCGGCCAGCTAAACAGGAAAACCGCAGCGGAAGCTTTTAATTATGAACTGATAACGGCGCGAGCAAGCAAGGAACGGGGCCGCAGGGCAGCGAAACAAGATCGCAACGCAGCACAGAACCCGCGGGTCTGCACGTAGCAGGGAGGGGCCAACCCAGCCGGAGGGGGACAGGCAATCAAGGACAATGGACTCTGACTGACCCTGCCATCATGAACGATCAGGGGGGACATTGGGGGGCCTAATAGCCCACAGCCGCAACGCGATCACGAGGCGGGAAAAAGCGCGGGAAGGGGGGAATATAACAAGTGATGCAATTGTACCAAGCCAGTCCTGGCTTTGCTTGTGACTACTACGTTACGCATGAGTAAACCTTCTTTGTGAACCACACGTGTCACGAGAGTTTCTCTGTCGAACGGGGCAAATCTCACAAAAACAGCCTCTGGTTAACCTGATCACAGCTGACCTTGATCATAGTTGGTTATTCTGAATAATCCTGTATGTCGATATAGCTGAGTAATTCTACACTTTCTGTCTCCTAAAGGTCTATCTTCAGATGTTGATTTTCTTGACAGTCTTCTGATCTGGGTCAGAATCTGCTAGGTTAGGACAGGAACAGTGAGGTTGTCTGGTTGCTTGGCATCACTGCTGGGTTAGGAGGCCAAGGACATGATCTCCTGAGGATTTATTTATTTATCTAAGCAATTTATATGGCTGCCCAACTCACTCATGGTGACTCTGGGCAGCTTACAGGAATAAAAATCCCCAATACAAAACCCGCTCTACCCCCCTATCCCCCTGGTGATAACAATACATTTACACTGGCTATTTGATGGTCTCCGGGTCGACCTGGGGTCCCCAGGCCCACTGGCAAAACCATGTCTTCAGGGCTTTGCGGAGGAGCATCAAGGTGGGGGCCAGTCTTATCTCTGCGGGGGTGATGTTCCACAGGGAAGGAGCCACCACAGAGAAGGCCCTTCTTCTCGCACCCACTAGATGGACCTCCTTAATAGGGGGACCTGTAACATACCCTGCCTCCCCGATCTGGTGGGTCAGGCAGGTGAAACTGGGAAAAGGAGGTCCTTCAAATAACCTGGCCCAAGCCATGTAGGGCTTTAAAGGTGACAACCAGCACCTTGAATTGGACCCAGAGCAAATGGGCAGCCAATGCAGCTCCTGCAAGAGAGGTGACACGTGTAAATCTATATTTGCATAAAACTAGGTGGGCTGCCACATTCTGTATCAACTGAAGCTTCCAGATACTTTTCAAGGGCAGCCCCATGTAGAGCACATTACGGTAGTCAAAATGGGAGGTGACTAGGGCATGGGTGACTGTGAGCAGGGCCTGTTGGTCCAGGAAAGGGCGTAACTGGTGCGGAACCCGCAGTTGCATAAAGGCCTTCCTGACCATGACTACCATCTGCTCCTCAAGCTGGGGTTGCAAGTCCAGGAGAACCCCCAAATCAGGCACCAGGTCCGTCTGGGGCAGTGCGACCCCATCCAAGACCAAAGATGGCAATTCTCCATGGACCAAAGAACCCAAACCCAGAGCCTTTCCATCTTGCCAGGGTTCGGTTTCAACCCGTTGCTCCCCATCCAGACCTTAACATCCTCCAGGCACTGCAAGAGGGAGGTCATGGCATCGCTTAACTCACCATGGGCTGCGATATGCAGCTGAGTATCATCAGCATACTGACGATATCTCACCCCATGGTGACGGATGATCTCACCTACCAGCTTCATGTAGATGTTGAATAGAAGTGGAGAACCTACTGAACCCTGCGGAACCCCACAAAATGGGCGAGGGCCAGACCTCTCGCTCCCTGTCAACACTGACTGGGAACAGCCACAGAGGAAGGAAGTGAACCAGGACAACACAGTGCCCCCCACTCCCAACCCCTGAAGCCGCTGCAGAAGGATACCATGGTTGATGGTATTGAAGGCCACCAAGAACTCAAGTAGAGTGAGGATGGATACACTACCCCATCTCGCTCCCGCCAGAGGTCATCAAAAAGCGCAACCAGTGCTGTTTCCAAATGCTCCCTCATGGTCTGCTGAGGCGGTCTCTCTTGCTGGTTTCACATGATGCCCATTGTAGCATTTCTTAAATTATCTCACCCCATGGTGATGGATGATCTCACCCCATGGCTTCATGTAGATGTTAAACAGAAGTGGAGAAATTACCAAACCCTACAGAACCCCACAAAGCAGGGGCCAAGGGCCGGACCTCTTGCTCCCTATCAACATACCATCTAAGGGGGGTTCTTCAGATATGGCCATGACAATTGTACACATCTAAACTTTTGATGAACTAGAAGGGTTGCATCAGTTAATGCTTTCTACTTATGGGTTTGGATTTCTAAGATCATATTGATTTTTTTTTAACACCTGTTTTATCTCAGCCTTTTCTTGTTTCTGAAAAGAATAGAAATGATTTAACATTTGTTCTAAGCTACCTTGAGGATTTTTGTTTTGTTTCGCTTTGTTTTAAACTGTAGAAAATGAAGAAGGAATGGATATATGGAAAGGATAAAAGAAATCCACATTGGTCCACTGTCCATCATACAGGAGTGGGAAGATTCTCTTGCCTGATCACAGTTGACCCTCTGTGTAAATGCGGCTACAACGGGGCTGCTCTTCATGGAACTGAATTCCATAAAATATGCAATGATGACACATCTCAGTTGCTGTGAGAGAATGGGAAGTACATTCCATAACAAATAAATTACATTACACCACTAAACATTCCAGGAACTCATTCACAGAAGTGATTGCCGCAAATGGTTGTATTTTCCTGCAGAACAGTGTTGTTTTGGCAGAAGACAGAGAAAGTAGGCTAGGTTTTGGTTTTGGTTTTATTTTTTTCCCCTTGATTGAGGAGTTTGACTGGATCATTAAATGGTCTCCAGTTTTAATATGAAGAAGAATGACTTGGTTTTAGAGGAAGCAGCCGCCGCCGTGTAAGCCACTGTTCTTGCTTTGTAAGGGCATGCTGATTATACAACCGTTTGGAAGAGCAGGATGAGAACAGAGAGAGACACATATTCAGTTCAAATTGTGAACCTAAGGTAAACCTCCAAAATTGCTACATGAATAAAAGCACAGCTATTTTGGGTTTGGATTTTCCAAATATGGTAATGCAACTCTGCAGTGAAAAAAAAAAGTGAATGCACAAACAACGATCCAACTCTGCTTATTGGAAGAACCATGAAGGAACATTTGTATGCACTTCCATGCCAGATGGAGCTGTTGGTGGAGAAGAAAAGTGTGAGAGGGCTGTGTCTTTGGGGTGTCTACATGACATGCTAAGGAACATCTGATGGACCACTATGGATAAAATTATGCTGGAGTCAATAAATCTTTGCCCACATCCATCAGGGTCTTCCTAGGTTTTTAAATAGCTTCCTACTATGTCCTCCTGTCCAAAAATTTCCATTAAATTTGGTTTATTTTCTCATCGGCTATCCCCTAGTCAGAATCCTTAATCATCTCCTTCAGAAGCATACATGGTTACCCCCAAGCAGAAATGGAAGGATTGTATATTTTGTCATCTTTACTTTGAATTTCCTTAATGGCACTGGGCAGTAGAAGTGGCCCTTGGAAAGGTCTCCAACTCAGTCTCCAACTTTGACTTACCAGATCTGGACTCAGCATAGATTGCCAAAATACCAGGAACCACTCCATAACCTGTCTTTCGTGGAACGATTATTAATGCTCCCACATGCTCTTGGTCTTTCTTAGTGATGCTAAAATGAAGATGAGCAGCAGTTCCCAGCACTGACCACCAAACAGAGTTGTGGGAAGCCAAGAGTGGTATTTTCATGAGTTATTGACCTTGGAAGCCACCTTCTCAGTGACTCTGGGAAAGAAAGATTCACTATAATTTCAATAAATAAAAAGTAAATATTGCTGCATATATTCAGGCAAAAGAGAGAAAAATGTCAATTCAGGAGTAAAACTTAGAGCCATCAAGAACAAGGGACATTAACTGCCAAAGATATTATGAATCACAAGACACCTATTTTCAATAAATGTTCATTGGCTCATTTACCTTGGGACTTTGCAACATACATCAAAATTCAGAACTTTGCTCGGTATGTGAAGGTGTAAAGAAATGGATGGGGGACATATCCTTAGGAGGTGCAAACTGGTTGCTAGTCCACTGATTTTCCTGGGTTCAAGCCAGCTGACACCAGTGAAGATTCTCTATCCAAAAATAAGAAGTTAAACCAAAGCTGTGCGTGAGAGAAAAGAATCTGCTTAACTTCCTTTGACTTTGAGAAGGTTATGCAGAAGGTTGACAGTGTCAACACATACAGCATGATTTATCTGGAGTTTTAAAAAGCTCTCAATAAGGTTCCACCTGACAGACATCTGTTTAAGGGGAAAGTTACAGGAACCTTTCTTATGGTCTTAGACCAGAATTCACTCAGAAGATTGGACAATAAAAAATAAAACAATAGTATAATAAAAGTGATCAGTATAAATGTACACATCCATGCTCTCAATTCAGATGTCTTTTTCAAGGTAATCCAGTGCGGATTTCAGGACCTGTCACTAGGAAGCAAAATTTGGTAACTAAAATCTGAAAGTCTCTATCAGCTCAGAGGAATTGACTATAAAAGTTGTCTGAATGAGCTGAGAAATTTTTAGCGAAGGTTGGATTAAACTGAAACTGAGTGTCAGAATAAAATCTGCAGTGTGGGATGTTCCATTGACTCAATCTCACTTGAGTTGCATGGACAGCACCTTTGAAGAAGGTGGAATCTGTTTTCTAGAAGTGCTAAGAAGACAATGGAACATAATATAAGTTTATTAAGGAATAGGCATCATTATGTTTTTGTTTGCTAGGTTGCTTGAATAGTAAAATCCAAGAGTTATCTACATTTCTTTCTCAACAAGGCTGATCAAGTGGCTTGTGTTATCATCATCATCATCATCATCATCATCATCATCATCATCATCATCTTCATTTTCTGTAACGAGATCCTCAGTATTAGGCTTGATAGCTTGAGGATGGGAATCCAGTATGGTCACCTAGCACAGAAACTGGGGGAAATCCTTAGTTAATACTCCAAACCTACCAATGGTTAAGGAGTAAAGATAGAGGTACTAGATATTATAGCCATGGATATTTCAAACTGGACCTTCTGCAGGAGGGGGGATGGTCAAAATCTACAGGATGGTGGGTATGGCATCTTGGCTGAAGCTCTGACCCTTTTGTACATCTATGTGCATATAGAAAAGGGGCGGGGTTTCAATTACAATGCCATACCTGCCATCTTGCAGATTTTGAACCCCCTGGGATACCCCTGATCTGAAGCTGCTTTAAGGTAGAGCTTTTTAAAATTCTCCATTCCAGTCCTCAGCCATGGCTTCCCTCATCATCTTGTCAAAATTCTCTTCTCCTTGGGACAAAATTATGAAGGAAATTATCTTTCATTAGGTTGAGGGCAGGTGGTGCCTTCAAAATGGTGGCCACTACCATGCAATTGAAGCTCCGCCTTTTTTTTTTGCATGCAATGCATATAGATTTCTGTAGCATCCAACAGAAGAGGCATTAGTACTACACAAGGCAGAAGGTGGGATCCAGAGCATCATGTTTGCTCTTATCTTTAGAAGTCCACAGGTAATCCCTGTTTCCATCTGCAAAGCGCTGGTAAGTACCATAGAACGGTCTCTATTGCAGTGCTATTTATTGCAAAACCATTTTCCAAGGAGGTGAGGGGTGGGGGGAAGAAAGGAAATCTGTTGGAGATACTTTAGAAGTTAGACAAGATTAATTTGGAGTTAAACTGCCTCTAGACTTGCTATTGTTTTTACAGATTGTTGCAACACTTGATCAAGGAGGAAAGGAGAAAATAAACAGTTCCAATGAAGCAAGACAGCTGCTTTAGAAAACAGCCAATGGGGTGGGTATGCTTTGATGCAGTTGATATTAGGGAAAGAAACAACTTATTTGGAACAGATGCCAGTTTGGTCAAGAAGGAAGGAGGAAGGGAGGGAGGCAGAGAAGGAAGGAGGAATGAATAGAGAGGGAGAAAGAAAGGAAGAATGGAAGAAAGGAAGGATCAAACAAAGTGATATATTTCTTTGCCCATCCTCAAAATACTGCTGATTGATTTCATTTGGTAACCCACTCAAATTATTGATATCAAATCCAAGGAGAAACAAATATCCATCTGCAGTTTAGGACAGGGTTGGTTTGCTAACTTGTTAATAGTGTATTCACTCTCATGTTGCCCAAATCTATGCAACAATCAAACGTATTTATTGGAAGTGTTTTGCCAAGAGTCATATATGACTGAAGAAACCAGTCCAACCACAGTGTTACATTTCTCCCTGCTGTAAAAGGCCAGGAACCTACCAGCATTTTTTTAAAGGCTACCTCTGTTTAAAAGCATTTAAGGCACACTCCTACACACTCCTACATTACAATGTGGTTCTCTTAGGAAGAATGGTGTTGTGTTTTGAATTACACATCATTAGTTAATAGATTGTTATGTGCCTTTGAATTGAGCATGACCCTTAGCGACTCCATGAACAAATGCCCCATCTCAATTTATTTCTGTAGTTCCCCAAGGATATTACAGTGATCTACTTGGTCTACTCCACCCACCTTCTTTTTTTTTAGTTCCCACAAGCTGTCTTTTTTTCCTAGTCTACCGTCCATTCACATCACATGCTCAAATATGTGAATTTCTGCTTGCTGATCATTGCTTCAAGGAAACAATGAGGCTTTCTTTAATCCATAATGATTGATTGCTTCTTAGTTTCCACAATACTCTTAATAACCACCTCCAAATCTGTAATACAAAGATGCCATCTTCTTTCTCTTACTCTATCCAGCTTTCATAGATGCACATTACCACTGGAAAAACCATTGCTTTAGTATTCTGAACTTTGTTGCCTCTGAAATGTCCTTATCCTTCATGATCTTCTCCAAATGTGACACTGCTTTCTTCCCTAGGATTCATCTCTTAACTTCTCCACCTATTTTTGAGGCCTCCAAGCCAAAACTCTCCCCCATCTTTACTTCTTTGCTGCCACTGGTGAGTTTGCTCAAAATAGCTTTATCTAGAAATCACAAAGTCCCCCTCTGCTTAGTAAATCTTGAGTAATTCTGATAAAAATAGCATTTTAATGTGCCTGCTTTTTTTTTTAATGGCAACTCAATATCCACAGAAGTTCTTTCTGTTAAAAGCCTTCAGTCTAGAAGGAAACAGTAATGTTCACAACAAAGGAAAAATAACTTGGACACTCTCTTCAAAGTTGTACAATGTGCAAATAAACAGAGAAATGCCTTTGTAAATAACAGTACCAAAATGTTTCTTCCAATTTCCCTGAAGCTTTTTTCCCCCCTCCTGCTGTCTCTCCTGCAGAAGAAACTGCTATTCCTCTGTCTTATTCTTGGATGAGAAGATGAAAATATGTGTTAACAAGGAGGATGTGCTTTTCCCATATTAAACACCTCTCCAGGGCTTACGTTCCTGATCTGTAAGAAGCCCTGTAAGAGCAATACTCATATAGAGTCTTTGTTTGGCATTTTATTGAAACATGGAGAGTCAAGAAGTCATGGACCCTAGATCCACACAAACAATCCATGATCACCTGACAACTAAATAAGTGCAAGAACATTACCTTACACCAGGGATCAAAATCTGCAAGATGGTGGGCACAGCATTCAGTTGAAGTACCACCCCTTTTTTATGCATAGATGCATATTTGGAAAGGGTGAGACTTCTTTCACAGTACCATGTTCTCCATCCCATAAATGTTGAGCTTCCCTTCCCCCAGAGTCACCCCTAAAGTCCCCCCAGGAGAAATGAAGTGAACATTTCTTCTCCTTCCAAAAACAAACAAAAAACTATAAAAGCACAATGTTTCCATAAAATTGAAGAATGATTTTAAAAATGCAAGATATTTTGCAAGGAGGAGGAGGAGGATTTAGAGCAAGGAAGGGTAGAATTGCTATGCAAAAGTTAACCTATTTTGATGGTCTCAGAAGTTAGTAGAGCAATTATCTGCATTTGGGAGAGAAAAGCTTTGAGCTAAATGTGACATGATGTAGAATCCAAGATGGTTCAAGTCATTTGTAACACCCAAGCTTAACCAATAAGCAGTTGAAATAAGGAGGTCTGATCTACCAAGCAATGTATAATCCAGGTATTCTGATCACCTGCCATGAACCAGAATCTCATAACCTTCCATCTTTTTTTTTTTTTAATTTCAAATCTAAAACGTAGTAATTGGGGAGAATTTTTCAAGGATCTGGCAGACAAGGGTCTATTCATTTAACTAGACCACTGATTGTCTAAGTCCTGAGAGGAATGAGTGAGAAGAACTTTACCAATTTTCTTCATTCAGGAAATTGAGGGACTGAAGAATGTAATTAATTCATCCTCACCTATGACTTCTGGCTGGGCCAAAGGGTTGAATAGCTTACACTCAATGCAGCAGAGTCCTGTGGATGTGGGCTAGGAGGAGCTACTGGGAAATGATTACTTGCCCTGCAAAAAGGATTACTGGGGGAAGAAAAAGCAGTGAATTGGAGAATTATATAATATTCCCTTTAAAAAAGTGTTATACAGAAGGAATGGAAGTTGAAGGCAACTGAGGCCAACCCAGCTGTCTGTGTGTTGCAAATTAAATAGCAAAGCAAAAAGCAAAGCAAAAAAAAAAAGAAGACAAAACCACAAAACATAATTTGCTACAGCTTCAATTTATCCTTCATAAACAATATTGTAATGTTAACAACTTAGACTGTCACTTTAAAAAAAAAAAAAGCTAAGAACGGAGTGCCTTTTAACATGCATAAATAATACAAAGACACTATTTATTATTCACAGCGATATACATATTTAGGGGGGGAAAAATATGCATTTTGCAAAATAGTTCACCAAATTTTCATGGCACCTTACAGCATAAAAGCAAACGATTGATAAAGGCAACTGGCTGGTTTCTTTTGCAAAGGCACCAAACCAAACCATTCAGAAAGAAACCGGGAGCACAATGATGAATGCCTGAAGGCTGGCTGAGAAAGGGTTTTTGCTTGTCTCTAGGCAGACAATACAGAAAGGGCCCTGTGGATTTTTCCTGATTTGCAGAAGCTGCTTGCCTGAGACAGACTTTGTGTCCTGCTTTGCAGAGGAGAGTCTTGTCCCTAAAGTCATCCTTATCTTGAAAGATCGTTCAGAAGAATTATTTCCAAATCATGGGAAGTAAGAATTCTACTATAAGTGTTTGCAGCAACGTGGGATAAATGATAGTGAGCCCTGCCTTGAAGTGACACCATTGCACAGGCCTTTACGTTACTGTGTCATGATGCCCCTGTAGGGTGGGGCTTGAGTAGTGATGTCATGGCATATGTCAGTTGCCACAAAAACACATCTTGTTCCTTGCTTGCTGGCAAAAAACAGGCCAGCCAGCAGCCCTGTTTTCTGTTGATAATTGTCAATTTCCAACTGAAGGCAGACCCGCTTTTTGCTGACAAGGAATAATTCAAATTATGGTTGGCCGCATAGTCAGCCAGATGTTTAGACTAGACTTGGCATTTTTATCCACCTACTGAGTCCTTCCCAAGGACCTGGGATAGGCAGATGTTGTTGTTGGATGGTGTTAAAGGTATCGTCACAGGATGGAAACTGTTCAAAGTCAAGCTGCCTTTTGCAATGGACTGATGGTGATTTTGTCAATGCCGATGGTCCTCAAGTGGTGCTCCAGATGTTTTGGGACTGCACGCAAGGCGCCTATAACTATTGGTAATAGTATCTTTGCTTCCTTTTGCCGCAGTTATTCTATTTCTATTTGCAGGTCTTTGTATTGTGATTTTCTTCAGTTCTTTCTCTTCTGTCCTGCTGTCTCCAGGTATTGCAATGTCCACTATCCAGACTTTTTTGTCTTTCTTATTAACAATTGCTAAATCTGGGGTGTTGTATGGCAGGTGCTTGTCTGTTTAAAGTCCCAGAGCTCTTTAGCTTCTTCATTTTCTATGACTTTTTCTGTTTGGGGTCCCACTGGTTCTTGCTTGCAGGCAAATGGCATTTCTTGGAGATATTCCAGTGCACCGTTGTTGCTACTTTGTCATGCCATTGTTTGTAGTCAGTCTATGTGATCTTCTTGCAGCAGCTGACTAGGTGGTCCACTGTTTCTTCAGCTTCTTGGCAGAGGTGGCATTTGCTGTCTGTTGCTGTCTTCTCAATTATGGCTTTATATGCATTTTTTTAAGGACTAACAACTGCAGATGGCTGGGAAATTATGGGTGTGGAGTCCAGATGCAAACTTCTATGCATGTAAATTACAGTGGACAGAACTTAGCATCAACAAATGCAGATGCACAAAACCATTTACCATGGATAACAAGTTCCATTCTATATTATCAGTTGTGGATTCATGAAACTACAGAGAACAAGCCACAGATAATGGGTTATGGTCTATAATTATTAATTGCAGATGCATGAAACCAAATGTTAAGCTGTACTCAGCTGGGTCAGATCAAGGAAGCACAAGAACTACACAGATTTCAGGAAGGCTTCTTTAATGCTAGTTGGGGTAAATACAGAACTGTAAAAGAAATGTCCCAGCTTTATTTATAGTGAGTTAATCAAATGCCATAATGTATCTATACCTACAAAGATCAGGATCATGGAAGTCATGGTATTCTCTCTGACATTCTATGGAAGTGAAAGTTGGACTTTGAAGAGGCAGGATAGGAAGATTATTGATGCTTTTGAACTTCGGTGTTAAAGAAGACTCCTGAGAATACCATGGACAGCCAAGAAAACAAACAAATGGATCATTGAACAAATCAACCCAGAGTTCTCACTCAAGGCACAAATAATCCTACTTTGGACATATGCGAAGACCTAGCTCTTGGGGACAAGGTTCTGATTCAGGGAAAGGTGGAAGGAAAGAGAAGTAGAGGACAGCCAGAAGCAAGGTGGATGGACAGCCAGCAGCAAGGTGGACTCAGTTGGAGTGGTGTTGAATGCACCTTTCGATGACCTGAAGGACTAGATTAGGGACAGATCGTCATGGAAAAAAACTGCCTGTGTGTTTGCTAAGAGTCAACAACAACTTGATGGCACATAATCAATCAATCAATCAATCAATCAAGGTGGAGCCCTTGGATAACTTGAAATGCTTCATCCCAGCTTTCTTGCCACCTGAACTGAGTTGTCATTTATAAGAGAAGATGAAAACTGACTCACCCTCTATTTTTCCATTCCTTTTCTCACACCACAGAGAACAAGACTGAAGATAATGAAGTCTATCTCTACTGTGAGAAAAGTCTTCCGCTCTGAGTTCTTCAGCAACTTTCTCAGCAGTGGGTTTCCATCTAGGAAAATAGGCAGATGCAATAAATGTGTCAAATCCTTTTGCAAATGTAAATGTTTTATTGAAGTTCTAACTAGGACTAGGCTCATAGATTTACAGGGAAGACTGACAACAATAAAATCATGCCTGTTTCCCCCTCCCTCCTTTCTTCCATCTCCTGGATGACTCCAAGCACATCTTCTTTGAAATACTGTAAATGGAAAGAATTTTGAGCAGGGGAGGGGGGGCAGGCCATGCTGCAAATATGCTGGTAAACAAATAGACCCCATAGCTGTGCATGTTATACATAATAGTCTTTGGAGAGTTCTTAAATCTGTGTATATACAGTTTAAAAAGTAAATTAAAATGATTCCTTAATGAAATACAAATCAAGAGTCCCTAGAATACCTAATCATGTTATTACCCATGCAGTGAATTTCTAATGCCTGCTTCTACCTGATTATTTTTGATATGTCTGTATTGTAAATTAAAAAGCTATATAAATTATTAATAAGTCAATTTAAAGATCGCCACACTCCCGATGCTCCATCTGGCTCATTGTGTCACATGATGCCAGGGTCAAAGCTCTCCTCCTTAAATCTAACTCTAGAATTAAGCTCCCTTTTATTCTCTAATCTACTGTCTTGAAGAGATAACTTTTGTGCTTAGTTTTTGGGTAAGAGATTTGAAAGCTGCCCCCCCCCCAAAAAAAAACACTGAGCAAGCTTGGACTTGATTAATATTTGGATGGAGAAATTCCACCAAAAAAGTATTCTTGCTGAATCTTTCCCTTGTTTTTCCTAAAGCTCTTTGCTTGAATGGAAATGGAAAAAGAGAATCAATGCAGAAGAAAATTTCAACCCAACCTTAAGCTTCCAGAATTAGCAAGCTATTGTCATTTTTTTCTTTCTGCCACTGAACAGTGTCAGATGACTTGTTCCATTAAGTACAGAAAATGTCACTCCCTGTTCTTATTGATCAGAAAGGAAGTACATTAGGCCTTGATCCAAGATGAGGAACCCAGATCAGGATAAGTCTCTGTTAGGTCCAATGGAGACTTTTGCTCTGTTTATTAAATCCAGTTTAAAAAGAGAGAGAGAGTAAAAGGGAGAAATATTGGAGAAGAAAAGTGTCTGGGGAGGGACAGTTTAAATCAGGAGTAGAAAACCGCAAATCACTGCCCAGAATAAACTTGGAGCTCTATTTCTATTTTTAGCAACTGGTGGCAAAATGCCTAACATTTGCCTGTAGAATTATTTGTCCTCTGACCCACCCAAAAATAGTGGGAATGGAAGCCAGATCCTCCAAGAGGCAGTCCATTCTCATACACAGTATATCCTTAGCCTAAAGCTTTTGTCAGAGCATCTATTTGTACAAGGTCATGACTCATATAGAACAGGGGAAGAGCTATCAGTAGAATGGCACAATACTCCTTTCATCATTTCACACAGACAGAGGGAGAGAGAGACAGACAGAGACAGAGATGTCTCTCGTAAGAACATCTCTAGCTGAGATGTTTAGAGTTTTCATCTGTGTTTTTGGAGTGGGTGAGTTGATAGACTTCCCACCTAGAAAGTCTAGCTCAGTAGGCTAGACTGGGGAGCTGAGAACCCTTTCCAGAAGAAGGCGTTAGCAAACTACTTCCATGGATGCATCAAGAGGTTCCTCAAGTCCAGCTCTAGTCAACCTGGGCTCATCTCCAAAAGCTAAGCAGAGTTAGACCTCATTTTGGGATGGGAAATCATAAATCCAGAGCTGCCAGTTAGACTGGTAAATCCAGAAAACAGGACATGGCAGAAGGAGCTTCATGTTCTTCCCAAGAAGACTTCTAGGATGCATCCATGAAACCATTAAGTGTAAAGCATGACTTGAAAGTATTATTATTGTTGTTGTTGTTGTGAAGAGGAGGAGGAGGAGGAGGAGGAGGAGGAGGAGGAGGAGGAGGAGGAGGAGGAGGAGGAGGGATTCAAAGTGTCCTTGAGGCCTAGGACTGTGTTTGTCCACTGAGTGTAAAAGGTGCCTGGGCTAGAAAAACCAGTCTTAATATAAAACACTTCCTGTCTGCCTTGGAATCTTCTCATCAGTGAAGAGACTGCTAGGCTGTGCTTACCATAAATTTTATTGCTGCACCTAAAATTAATCAAACTGCCACTTAATATTCCCAAATTACAAAATATCACCTCCTATATAGCTCACTCTACATTTAGTTACATAAATACCCCTGAATGCTACTATTGAATTATTACTATTACTATTACTATTACTATTACTATTACTATTACTATTACTATTACTATTACTATTACTATTACTATTACTATTACTATTACTATTACTATCCTTGTCTATGATACCAATCCTGCTGAGTACAGAAATTCTTCTGCATTTTTTCCCCTTACCAGTTCTCACTTAGTGTAGGGAAAGAGAATTTGCTTTCAAAAATATCTTTCAGAAACCCTCCAAGAAATTCTCATGTGCAAAATGTAGAGCTCCTCCTTCCATTTTGAATGAGGTCACCAAGGAATATGCATGCAAAGTATGACTGTCCCATCTTTCCTTGTACAGCCCTCCCTCCATGGTCTGTAGCCTCCCTGACTTCCCTCATTCCCATTCAATGAAATCAGATCTTCTCCCTGACAAGTTTTGGAACAGCAAAGCTGCTGTTAACTCTAGCATGGTCCCCCACCCTTGGAAATGATAAGCAAGTTTCCCCAGAATGGACTAATCATCCATTCCATTTTTCTGCCCATAAACATGGTGAAGAATTTGGAAAGGCCCAGCTCTGCCTGCTTATAGCTTCCTTCCATGCTGTTTGGTGTTTGAATCAGAACCTTCTTAGTACAAACATCTCTGTTCTTTTCTCTCTTCTGTTAAGCCGCAACTTGATGCATAGCACTTAATGGTGATGGTGATGATGATGATGGTCATCATCATCATCATCATCATCGATAGTCTGCCCCCTTTTCACATCACTTGTACATTTTCTCCCTTATTTTAGCTTTCTTTCTAAGAGGCCCGAGGGCCTCTAAAAGTGGCTTTATGCATGTGAAATATTTAGGAAATAATCAACCTGCCTGTCACATACATCTAGCCTTTTCTTTCCAGGGCTACTTTTGCAGATATTTTGCAATGAGCCCAATTAAGCTGTACTCCAATTTGTCTCATAATAGTATCCCTCTCTCTGTCTCTCTTTCGCAGGAGGAACGAGATGTCCTGAACGATGGTTCCTTGTCTGTTCCCTCTGCTGCAAACTCTTGCTTAAATTCAGAACATTTTGTAGTTCTTCACCCCGCCCAACACACTAATGCACACCCAACTATAAACCCATCCCAGCTCTGCCTGAGCTATTCAAAGAAGCACAACACCAGGTTCTGTCTCTCTCTCCCGTTCTCAAGAGGAGCCAAGAGGAGCACAGAACAAGTGGGGTGGGAGGGGGGAGATCAAGATGGGAGTCTGGAAATAAAAGCAGCTGCCATGGAAGAGGTTGGTTTGATTGGGCAACCGAGGGCCTTTCAAGGCCGAGGGTTAATGTGACAAATTGTTGGAACTCTCTTCACAGTCTTTCTTTGCACACAATTTCAATTGATTATGTTCCTGTGAACAAAAGCTCATACAGTAAATTCCATGTGGGAATGCAAGCTATTCTGGCAGCATAACTTACCAGCACTTTATGATTATGCCACCAGGTTCTCAGCCTCGGTTTTGAAAAGTATCTCTCATTCTTTTTTTGGGGGGGGGGGACATTTCGAGCTCACATATATACAGGACCTGTTATGATGTTCTCCTTCTTAGCATCACTTTTTATCCTTCACCCCCCCCCCCATTGACTCATCCCCTCTTTTATAGCCGTGGTGATATGTCGCATGCCCATTAATAAACCCTGACAAATGTGTGTCTGCATTTTGTTATCTGTTTGCCTTTATCTGCAACTTTTCTTAACAAATGACTGTGTTTAGCTGGCCCTTGGCTGATCTAGGATGCTAAGAAGGACCTGGTCCTTAGTTCTCTGGTAGGAGCAGATCAGGAAATGCCAGGGTTGCAGACTACACTGGAAAGTAAAAGAACGACAACAAAGTCAACATCTGGAACACAGCAATGACAACAACGTTTGTATTCTTACCAAGAAAGAATCTAGTTGTCAGAATTCAGCCCAATCAGGTGTTACCACCTACCTGACCTTGGTTGATCCAGACAAAAGCAAAGCAGGGTTAAGCATGGTTAGCACTTTGATGGGAGACCACCAGGGGTTAAGGCAACTTGGTGTAGGAGATTTTACTCATTCCAGTTTGTTTCAGTTCGTTCTTCAGAATCATCCTAAAAATAAGAGTGAAAGATCACCTAAATCGCCTAAAATAGAAATAGCCTCCCATTTTTTAGTTTAAGCTTTCCTTGGGTCTGGAAATACTCCTGTGAGGAATCAGAGAAAAATCTAGCTGTTTAGTATAAAGAATAGAGGACAAAGGAAAGAAAGGACAATTTCCTTCAAATATTGAAAGTGGAGGTTGTTTGCTTTGGTGTTCCAGATTAAAACTAAATATAGGACAATGCATTTTGGAGGGGGAAAAAATTAAAAAATTAAAAAAGAATCTTTCTACTAAGTTCACCTGGGGTACCAATAGCTTTAGGAAATAGTGGCTTTCTTTTAGTAAAATTAAGTTGCTTTTGAATCATCCTTGACTCTTGGTGACCACCCATCGATTTTTCTTGACAACAATATGGAAGTGATTTCCTGTTGTCTTTTTCTGTTTTTTTCCCCCCGATTTCTCCATCTAGCCTCCCCCCAGGGATTTTCTTGTGATCTCTCATCCAAATATGAGGTGCATAGGTATTGGGGGATCAGCTAAAGTTGGATGCTTCCAGCTGCTGTGGCCAGCCTCTTCTTGCTGTAGATATTTCAGCGTAGACTCCTTTGGCAAAGATTCTGCCACATCCATTCCAATTCTAATATTCTATTACTTTTCCCCAGCTTTACATTAGCAAAATTCTTTATGTGTAAAATAGGAATCGCAATTGGAATGGGTAGATAAATAGCTGCATGGAGATTCTCCACTAATCTATGTCTATTATAATTTGGATTTGATTTTCCAAGCTGCATCACTTGTGGAGCCAAAACAGCTGAAATCATTCACAAAAAGGAGGTACTGTTGCAGTCAGGGGCACTTGGCTTCTAGAAGTACAATACATTGAAGAAAAACTAATGGGGAATCTCTCCCAAAGAGTTCAGCAAATTTTGAGTTTGTTCAATGGTCATGGAATGCACATAGATCATGGAAAACATGCTGACCTTCATTCATCTTGAAAAAGCTGACCACAGGTGAACTTCACTGGTACTTGGGTGGAAGACCACCAGGTAATTTGGAGGCTTTAGCCTAGACTGGGAGGCTCTAAGTCAGGAATGGAGGTACAGTATGTGTAAAAAACATAGGAAAGAGGGAACACAGAAAAAATGGCTCTTGATCTCTCACCTGCTCTGATCCATTCTTATTCTGGCTAGTCTTCCACCTTCTGTCCAACATACGTAACACACAAATAGACACACATTTGTGATTTTGTTGCAAACTGATTCCCTTATTCCCCTATTGCTGACGTTATTTGCAGCAGGAGCATCAAGGCTTATGAATCCAGAGGGCACTATTCAATTGAGGGAGGTGGAAACTAATGTGGCGACCCCCAGGTCTGTTGGTTTGCTTTGCAGGAATGCTGAAGAAAACATTTGCACACTTAAGAGGGAGGTGGAATCTTATTTTTAATGCCAGAGCAAAATTAAGTGTGACATTGCAGTGGAATGCAGTCTGAATATAAGGATTAAAAAGTGGATAGTGATGTTCACACATCTGCACACACACATACTTTTCCCTCTCAACCCTCCCCTTACCCTGTTCGAAAGCTCGGGAGTGAAAGCCCTTTGAGATATTAAGTATAAATGTCAGAATACCATTCCCCAGCCCTTCCCTGCCTCCTATTTGCAAAAGTTCACCCTGAAAGAAAGCTCTGACAAGATTAGCCACAAAGAAACCATGAAAAGAGAGATCAGAATTGCTGAGCAGATTGTAAGAAGTAATCATCCGATCATCAAAAGGAGAGATGCAGATGTTGACATTTCAACAGTAATCCTTGTCGCTGAAGAGTCTGTAACCAGGAGAACGTGCTCTTTGGGGCATCTTTAACTCATCCCAAGATGTAAGCAAAGGTGTTGCATTCCATCAAGGATTTTGGGGCCTAAGTGCATTGTACTTTCTATCAAAGGCACTAAAGGAGCCCTTAAACTGCTGGTGAATTTTATTTTAGGCACATGGATGGAATGACAAGGAAAGAAATTAGACTTTTGATGGACTCAACATTTTGGGGGGTGGTGAGAATGGAGTAAATGGTCTTTTGTTCTTATACTTCACATGGAGGGTTTCTAAACACCTCTGACGAAATACGCTTGGAATTGTCCCAACAATAGAGAATCTTGACTTTTTCAAAGATGTGAAGTCCTTGGGGTTCTCTGAGCTTGGCTGTTTTCTTGCAAACATTTTGTTACCCAGCTAGGTAACATCTTCAGTGCTCGAATGGGATGGGGTTTGCTCTCTGCTTATATACTGTGGCATGCCCTGCCAGTGTTGGTGGGGTGGGGGGTTTATTTTCTTTTGTTTTTTTTCTCTAGTAGTTCTTTGATTAGGGTATTGCTCACTGCTTGGTTGTACGTCTGGTGACTTGGAACACTTCTGGCTTGTTTGGAGCAATGGTTGAATACTTGCAGTGAGCTTGGAGCAAGCTGTCTTGAACTGAAGATAACAGTTTGGAACCTGAATGGGGAGTTTAGAGGGAGAAACATTTTCATATTCAAAACCTTTCCCACCCCTGTCCTATCTGGCCACAGAACTGTGATTGACCCATCAAATCGAACAATTGTTATTTGGGTCCTATTATGGTAGAGATGGACGAGTGTAAGGTATTGTTTTTGCTTTGTCTTTGTTTTTAGGTGGGAGCAGTGAAAAGTGGGCATGGTCTCATCATAAATGGCCAGTAATGTCTGTTGTTTCTGTATGGCCCCACCCCTTCCTTTTTCACACCGTCTTGAGCCTGTTTTAGGATGTACACCACAGTTTTCATGTGTTTCCCGCCTCAAAATGGGTAATCATTATGCTGAAACTATGACTGGTCTGTGTTCTGTGGGAAGGGAAAAAAGTAAAACAGTTTGTGAAAGGGTAAGAGTTGCTGATCCTAGGGATATCTCATTTATTTATTAATTCTTCCATTCATGATACAATACATCACCCCAGCTCTGCTGAGTGTTCTGTATCAAGTACACCAGCTTCACCATAAAACAAAGAATGAAGAGCAGATATAAATATCAGTGTTACAATTTGTAGACTGTGATTGACTGCACAATTAACCTGGTTTCTGAGTTAATCCATTATCCAAAATCACACAAATGCATTAGGATGGATGAAGTGGCTTTAAACATTTGTTGATCAAGAATGAGGTGAGATACGGGAGGAAGAGATTGTCGTATTTTAAGAGATGGTTTTGAGTTGTTCAAGTTGTTCATACTTGCTGGGACAAAGGGGGAAGTTACTTCTTTTCTTTCTTTCTCTCTTTTTTTTTTGCTATGTATTTTTTTTTTTACTTTGTATTAGTTTTATCTGAACAATGTAATCTTTAGTAAAATTATTATTTAAAAAAAAAAGAATCACGCAATGCACTGAACCATAAATTTAGCAAGCAGTCAAGGTTCATATAACCTTCAAAGCCACCAGACAAGCAAACAATCTTAACTCAGATGAAAGCTAACCACGTTTTACAGGGCGTGCAAATGCCATCACTAAATCTTTCAATGACCTGGTTAGATATCTTCTGCATTTACACAGACAAACAAATCAGCGTATCTTATGCTAAAGAGCTAACTAAAAGTATAGGTCTTCTAGAACACACACACACACACATATACTGTGTATATATATATATATATACATATACATACATACATACATACATACATACATACATACATACATACATACATATGACTATTCTAGTGTAACAGTGATAACATAAATCTCTCTCCTACCCCACCCAAAGTGTTTCTGAAGGTTCATCTCTCATCAAACTACAGATCGTAAGTTTCCCTTTAATACTTAGTGGAGAAGGGAGATGCCAGCCATTTGGATTATAGAACACTTGCCTTGGTCTCCCATCCAGGTTCTGTTTAACATTAGATAAGACACGCTGCGCGAAGAGATAGCTGAGCGGATATTATTTTAGGATGCTGCGATGAGCAAATGTTATTTCTTATTATCCAGCTGATTCCCCAGATAATCAGGACTTTCTGGACAACCTTCGTTTTTGTTTTGCTTCGTTCTCTCTTTTTCAAAAGGGACGGTCCGCTTGAAAATCGAATTCCAAGAAAAAGGAGAAGAAAAGAAACAACCCGGCCTGATTCATCCTTCCTCGCTCCAAGGCAACCTGAATGATGGGTAGCACATTCGTAATTTAATATGGTTAAATGCCAAAGGCCGAGCAGAATGTGCCCTCTGAGCTGGCAAAAACAGAGTGGCATTCATGGTCGATTCAGCTTCTCAAAGCAAACTGCATAATTGGAAAAGCCAAGGGAAGTGACCCCAGTCTCTATGTCCTGCTGATGTCAAAATGCATTCCCATCACTCTGACAAGTGGCCAGTTTCAGAGGGTTGCTTTGAATAGGTCTGGCTGGAGGAAAGGTAGCAACCTGAAATGGATACAGCTTTGGTAGGGCATGGAGGAAACATTGGATGATTGAAACTAGGGTGTTTTTTGTTTTTTGTTTTAAAGGTGGCTTTGCTTGCTCCAGGAACCCTGAGATCAAAACAGAGTTTAGGAAAAAACCCAGGCTGATGATCTCTTTAGGTGCCATTTGGAAAACATCAAAGGTGCAAAACACCAACCACAATATTTATTGTATAATTGCAGGCATGTTTCCGCTTTTCTATGGTCAGGTAGCTCAGAAACGGTGGTTAGGTTTGCAGTTCATGACTTGTTCTTATGCTAAGCTGACCTAGCTTGCTTCATTTTAATAATGTCACCGTAGCAAATGACTTCAGACCATCCTCTAGGACTGTGCAGTTCATTAAATGCCATGCTACGTTTGACCCACAGAGTGTTTTGGACTATTAATATGATTGATTTGATAAATGTAGGTAAGTGAGAGGTATGCTACCCTGGAGGGAGGATCCTGATTCATTTTGTCCCGGGTAAATGGATGTGAGATGTTCAAAAGAAAATGGGCACAGTTGCTATTGCTTAATGAAAGGGAGACTGTAGTGCAGGCCCTAAAGAAGCCTTCTCTTTCGTGACTGGCTGCCATTTATTTACCCACAATACCCTGCAACAATGAAACAAAATGGCAGCATAAACCATTGACCCAGGAATTCTAAGTCATGTCAATCCCACATTGGAAGAGGCCATTTAGGCCACCAAACCCAAGTCCCAGTCAGCGCAGGGACCCCCAACTTGAAGCATCCCAGAGAAATGAAGGTCCAGTGAAGGAGATCTCACTGCCTTTCCAAGTCATTGGCCCCACCATCCAACTGCTTTTACCATTAGGAGACTTCTAACATTCAGTTGGAATCTGCCTTCCTGTAATGTAAATCCATTCTTCTGGGTCCTACCTTCTGAAAGTCTTCAGCAACTTCTATGTAACATTCTTTCAAATATTGATCATCATAGATGGTCAACTTTTGTCAAGGCTAAACAGAGCCAGCTCCTTCAGTCTTTCTTAACAGGGTTAGTGTTGAGTCCCCTGGCCACCATTGTTGGCCTTCTCTCAAGCTGTTCCAGTTCTCTGAATCCTCCTCAAGTGGGGAACCCAGAACTTCACCCCAGATGTGATCTGACCAAAGCAGAGCAAGAGATAAATGGTGACTTTCCATGATTCAGAAGCTATGCTTCCACCTCCTCAGGGGGAGTCAACACTGCAAGATGGGTGTGCATGGTCACGATCAAAGCCCTGCCTTTTTGCATATGCATGAACATCATGTACACACATAAAAAAGCTCAGATTATAGCACCACACCTCCCACCTAGCAGGTTTTCCCATCCTTACCGCCGTCCAATGCTCCTCTGGCCAAGAGAGAGCTCTATATTTCAAATATAATCACTCTAGAGGGCTGCAATCTTCTTGGCATCTCATGTTTTCTTCAAAAACCAAGGGAAGGAGACATGTGAAGGATCACCTCCCATGAGGCTATTTCCCAGCAGGGAAAGTTAGAAAGGCTGCTGAATGTTGGAAAGCTGAGTAGCAGGAAAGAAATAATAGCCCTGCCATTTTAACCGTGTCAATGAAACCTACAAAACCCATTCAAAAGAAATGCAGAAGAAGTTCAAAAGGGCACTGTGAATAAGGCAGACAAACAGAAGCCTCTTTCTTCAATGAAGAATAATTTAGAAGATTGGAAGACCAGTTTCAGCAAAGGAGTGATACCATGGTGTTTGGTAGTGGGGCTATTCCCTCCCCCCCAACTCACATTATTCTTTCAACTAACTCTCCCATTGATACTTCACTGGATATATGTTTTGTCTGGCAGAATATGTGAAAGGTTGGTAATTAAAGGGGGAACTACCTGCATCATTAGAAGTACAGGTAGTTCCACTCTGAACCAACCAATTTAAGTGACATGCACTTAACTGCTCAGAAGTGGACACTTAACATGAGCGTCTTGATTATGGTTTGATTGCTGAAAGTGACATTTGTGGCACGAATAGGGAGGGCCAAATCAGTTCATTTCTGGCAGAGGTAGATGAATCCATTTCAAATGTGACTTCATTTCCATTCAGTTTTAACAGTGTAAAGAGCAACGGGCTGCAAATTAACCACAAACGAAAACACGCCCAGTTGCTCTTATTTTCATATGCAAAATTTCCAGTTCTAAAAATGTGACACAGAACTTGATCCAGTCGACACATCTGTATGCACAATTTGTGCAAATGGTTACAAAATTCAAAGAAGTATGCAACTGGAATGACAAAGTATTCAATCTGCACAGTAGTCAAAGAATGCAAATGAGATCTTTTCACTTAAACATGCAGAACAAACAAAATTCTTCCTCGCCCTTAATTTTTGGTTTGCAAAATTTATTCTGATCCCACAGCTACCTCCATATTGCTATTATTTGCTTGGAAGCTTGCATTTGAATGTGTATGTCTAAACCTCTCAAAATACACATTTATGAAAGTATTTCAGTACATGTTTTTGAATAGAAAATAGTAACAATACATCTGGGAAGTACAAAAGCGAGTGTGCTTCTGCCCAGCTTTAATCAAATTCCCTGGGCATCCCAAAACACAAATAAGCTCTTGAAACATTGGCACAATCACGCAAGAAAGGTGATTTTTATCATCTAAAGTGCACTTTTTTTTAATATATGGCAAACATTGAAATATTTCCTAGATGATTTAGAGCAATCAGTTGGTTTATTCCCCAATGCCTAGCTCTCTGGAGCTGCAATGAAGAAATGATGTAAAGAAATCCAAGGTAAGCCCTTTTCAGCTGGAAGAACTGGAACATTAAAAAAGAAAGAAAGAAAGAAAGAAAGAAAGAAAGAAAGAAAGAAAGAAAGAAAGAAAGAAAGAAAGAAAGAAAGAAAGAAAGAAAGAAAGGGAATTATAAAGATTCCAGAATTAATTCCATACACCTGTCATTTGAAGGATCTAGGCCAATGTTTTTCAGACTTGGAAACTGTAAGATGTGTGGATTTCAACTCCCAAAATTCTTGCTGGGGAATTCTGGGAGTTGAAGTCCGTGCATCTTAAAGTCTCCAAGTGTGAAAAATACTGATCTAGATGCAGCTTCTGGAAAACTGATGGGCCAAACAGGAGAGATTTTAAAAAGAAAAACATCACTATGGATCCCACTAGAATTGAACCTGGGCATTCTATTCTCATTGGAAACTGGCTCGTTTCTCTTTGACCTTGCAAGTGATAAGGAAAAAAAAATGAAAAATCCATTAAAAATATATTTTTTAAGAAAAAGAAGCTTTCATCTGGCGAATTTGCATTATACATATTAAATGAAATCAGGGTGTTTTGCATTGTAAAATCTGCCTTAATTGTTCTGTTGCACAGCGTCAGGAAAAATACGCAGAATGTCTCTGTGTCCCTCAAACTTTTAGCCAGATTTAACTGAAAAGTTGTGAAATTTTCCACTGAGGTTTTATTTTTTTTTAGTAGCTGATGGAACATTGCCTAGTAATGAAGTGAATTAAGTTTCATCAGATTTTTTTCTTTCTCTTTTTCTTTTTTTTAGTCAGATTTCCTTAGCTGGGCATGAGTATATTTGGAGAATCCACTTTTTATTAAAATTTGAGGGACCAGAAGGTAATTCACATTCTATTCCTCAGGTCAATAATACCTCATACCCAATTACAAATCATCATCCTCCTTTCTCCTCCTCCTCCTCCTCTCTCCTCCTCCTTCTCCTTCTTTCTTCCAGAGTTTGCGCATAAACATGTTTTGAATAAAGCCTTACTTTTCACAATTCTTTGCCAAACATCCACTTGCTCTAATATTCAAACAGCCAGAATATGTTCCTGAACCCACACTTAATATTGATTTCTTTTTCATTTTAAAGGCTTAAACATTTGGATTTCTTTCCTTGGCACATACTTCCCTCTTGCATGCAGGTGTCTGTGTGCCACTGTGCCTGTGAGTGAGTAAGGTAGAGGGAAGAAGACAGAAAAATGGTCTGCTTTCCATTTTCAGGCAAAAAATTCAATTACCCTCATACTGAGAGTCTTGTTAAAATTAGAGATGGGTGAGAAATTAATTTCATTCACATTTGGGTTGGAAGGGACCCAATTTACACTTTCCTAATATATACTGAAATACACTGATGCTTCAAAATCTTCACTTGCCCTGACTTTGCAACATAGTTTTCAACTCAAAACATGTGCCCCAAAGTCGGCATTTAAATAAAATGAGTATAAAAAACAGTGCACATTAGCCCCCCCCCCCCCCCAAAAGTAAATAGGGAACCAGAGCTTATCAAGGGAAAATGCTTGGGGAAAAAACGTAAAGAAAAAGGTATGTAAAAAATTGCAAAGAAATCATAAGAATCAAGCTAGATCAAAGCAAAATCTTAACTGGATCCAGTAGCTCCCCTTTAAAGAATGTTCCACCTATGAGAGAGCTCCAGACATCACCTCTGTCTTATGTCAATGATTGTTCCACTTTATCCCCCGGAACTCAGTGCAGGAACCTTGTTTTTTTTCCCCCCAACTTTCCAGTTTGTTTTGCCAACAGAAAGTTTTTAAATGTGGCCTCTGCATGTTGCAGATAGGCACAATTCCTGAAGCCAATAGATGAAAGAGATTTAAGTTGCAACTACCTAGATTTCACTCAGACATATGGAAAGACGTCTGGATGGTAAGATCTGTACAACCATGGAATGGTCTACCTACTGAGGTTGTAGGTTCTCCATCTCTGCAGGTTTTGAGAAGAGGACGGGCAACCACCTCTGAAGGGTGGCTCAATTAATTTTCCTGCACATGGCAGAGGTTGGATGAAATGTTTCTTCCAACCCTCCAAGTCCCACCCACAGGGAGCAACTTTTTTGAAAAGGAAGGAAGGAAGGAAGGAAGGAAGGAAGGAAGGAAGGAAGGAAGGAAGGAAGGAAGGAAGGAAGGAAGGAAGGAAGGAGGCTTCCATGAGCTGTAGAAGGTATGGCTTAGGATGACATTGGAAAGGGTGGAATTGGGGGAAGGGGCTTTAGGGGGGTGAATTTTGGCAGCATAATAGTTGGCACAAAATAGAGAAAAGGACATATGCCCACTCTTGATTTACTGAGTGCTAAAAAGAGGACTTTGCAAACAGTCTTATAATTCTAGGATTCTTCCCGCCCCATAACTGTGTGTTGGCGTTGGTGTTATTTCACTAAACTATTGCTTGAATGCTGGCTACTTATATCATCTTCACTGATGGTGTTTTGTTTTGAGATTTGCTCAACTTTTCCCAAACTTGTCTTAAAAGATTGGCTAGAAGTATATTAAATAAAAATATAAAAAGTATGGAAATAAATATTTATTTTGCCTTCCTTAGGCTCAAATATGTAAAGGCATAAAACCCCTCCTGGTATCTCCCTTTCTGAATTTTAGGGCATTGAGAGAGAGAGAGAGAGAGAGAGAGAGAGAGAGAGAGAGAGAGAGACCATAAGATCATGCAAAAGTGGTGAAGATCTGTCTTCCTCACTGTGGGGGTCCTGTCGATGGGTTGACACTGATCTCCTACAATTCCCCTCTGGAAAGTTGAAACCCAGGACATCTCGACAGCATTCACACAAGGAAGCCTGACATGCGTATTCAGATGGGAGTGACCAGAATCTCTTCTTGATTTCAGTTGGCTGCTGATTTCTTGAATAGGGAAGGTTTTGCAAACAAGACTGTTGTTTTTATGAATTTGATTTTTTTTTTAATGTCCTTGTGAGGACTTTTTTCCACCCATATTTTCCCCCCATACCTTTCGTGTTTAATTGCTTACTTGCAAGAGAACCTTATGCCAAGTCAATCTTCAGATGAATCTTCTAAGCCCGAAAACTACAAAGCACACAGAAAACATCTGGTGAATTTGGAAAGAGGCATACGGTTCAGGAAAGCATCATAATTTCCCTTTGAATTTTAATTTCCCTTCTTTCAATATTCCCACTCTCTCAGCTTCAAGGTCAGATAATCAAGGCAATGCATCTTCTCCAGGTGGAATTGTTCGATGCCCCTTGCTGGTTCTCCACTGTTTATTTGGCAATAATCTGGGCTGAATGCTTTCAATAGCATGGCTAGAAGATTGTTGATTATCCTCTTTCCTCCATATTAACTGAAAGGCCAGATAAGCTAGCCCTCATAGAAGTAGACCTCAAAAGGAAAAAATGGACTTCAGACATTCAATGCTGGGGGGAGGGGGGAGGGAATGAAATCTTTCCATTAGGGCTACATATAACAAAGTGTAGCCTTGTGGCCAAAATGTTTGCTTCCTTGTTGCAGGAAAAAAAAATGAGAGAAGAGAAGAGAAGAGAAGAAAGAGAAGAGAAGAGAAGAGAAGAGAAGAGAAGAGAAGAGAAGAGAAGAGAAGAGAAGAGAAGAGAAGAGAAGAGAAGAGAAGAGACAAGACTTCTTCAGGTGAACCTTATCTCCTCTCCTAATGACTTCATTTCCATATGGTTTTCCTGGCAACATCTGTTGAAGTTCTATACTTATCAATCTTTACCTATATTGTCGATGTAGTTTTGCTGTCAAACAATGAATTAAAATGCATGTATTGTTGAAATGAATAGACATGTATTCATACTATTGAAAGCCTGTTAGAAGACAAGGGAGGGAAGGAGGGAGGGAGGGAAGGAAGGAAGGAAGGAAGGAAGGAAGGAAGGAAGGAAGGAAGGAAGGAAGGAAGGAAGGCAGGCAGGCAGGCAGGCAGGCAGGCAGGCAGGCAGGCAGGCAGAGAGAGAGGAAGGAAGGAAGGAAGGAAGGAAGGAAAGAAATGAGGGAGAAAGGAGAGAGACGTAAGGAATGGGAGACAGGGAGGGGGAGGGAGGGAGGGAGGGAGGGAGGAAGGAAGGAAGGAAGGAAGGAAGGAAGGAAGGAAGGAAGGAAGGAAGGAAGGAAGGAAGGAAGGAAAAGGAGGAAGGGAAGGGAAGGGAAGGGAAGGGAAGGGAAGGGAAGGGAAGGGAAGGGAAGGGAAGGGAAGGGAAGGGAAGGGAAGGGAAGGGATATTAGACAAAACTGGGTTCAGAAGTTCTATGTGTTAGGAGAACCTGAAAATAACATGGAAATGCAGTAAAACAGAAAAAAAAAAGTTGAAGAGAAGTGGAAACTAATTCTCTGCTGGGCAACCCATAAGGATATTACATTCATTTACAAGAAAAAAGTAAAATGAAAGTGGTTATCTTGGGATAAGTATCTGAAATTTGAGTTTCTCCTGTGTTAAATGGGGATGATTGGTGACACTAATACCATTGTACATTTTATGGGCATTTTGTTATGAAATTAAAGATGATGATGATGATGATGATGACGATGATGACGATGATGATGATGATGATGATGATGATGATGATGATGATGATGATGACAACGACAATTATGATGGAAGAGTTGCAGGCTGTGGTGCCAAGATCTTCTCCAATCTAATGGAAGGGTGACCAAGGATGCCAGACCCAGAGGGCTTCTCACAGTGACAGAAAAAGAGAGGCTGAAGTTTAAAAGCACCAAAGTTTTACTGCCAGAGTTTATTTATAGCTTTATGCGTACAAAGATGGTGCTATTTCAGAACTGGCAGCCTGATTTTTTTTTTTTTTTAATGTGTGTCAGTTTTGAATAGTCCAGACACAGTAAAAGTAAAATAAAGTGAACCACATGTCTTCAGAAACAAATTTAAATACCGATGGCTTGGAGAATGAAGTATACATTAAAAAAAGAGGGAGGGGAAAAAAAAGTGGGGGAAGGAGGCTATAACTCATTTAATTTGCAGAATAAATCTCTCTGACAAAAATCCCCGTCTGGGGGACGGGAATGATATTAAGCAGGCAGAAGAAGATATATACCCTAGACTAATACACAGATATAAATATACATAAATGAAACATATACTTTATGTGCATTGCTACATGGAAGATAGTCATCTCGGATACCCATCGGTCTATATTAAAGTTATCTAGGACACTGAATTTCCTCCCTGATTTCTGGCACATGAATGAATATGCACAGGGAACGTTCTGATGCTGACATATCTCTTGTTTGTACAGTTTTTCCTTTGCTATTTGAAGCAAAATGGTTGTGTGTGGAAGGGAAGTATTCCTTCTTTAACACTCCCTCCACCCCCAATTTACAACTCACTTAAACGCTGTGTGTGAGCAGTTGCTGAAGAATTCTTTGCATCAGAAAAATCGTAGGCCCACTTTCTGTAGACCAATGTAACATTAACTAACGATGCATGTATATTCCTGTGGATCTGGGTGAAGGGGTCACATTAAATTAAGCCATCATCTTTCTTCCTCCTGCTTCCCATCCAGGCCTGGAGAAACTTGTGGTCCTCCATTATGAAGGGGGGGGGTGAGATGCCCTACTGCTGTTTTTCAATGTCTGTGCTCCTTCTGGGGAACAACCCTCCAGCTGATCTTTGGTTGACCCCATAATTATGGGGCTTTGCAGAATCTCATGAAGACTGAATTCGTGTTTATCTATTTTGATTCTCTTTTCTCCTTCTTTTTTCTCTATTTTCTGGCTAAAGGTCATGATAAAATTGATCTACACTGAATTGTTTTGGAGGGGTTAAAGTGACCGAGATGATGCCCAGAGTTGGTGGATGGCTTTTGGACTTCAGTCTGGGACCTTTTTTTAGGATTTTTATGTTTTTTCATAGAGTTCTCATTGAATATTGCTGTAAATGGATAAAAGTCCTGCTGATTGCATAGAAACAAACTGAATAAATGGATGGATGATGGACAGATAGATAATTTTCAGTGAAGTCAGCCCAATCCTGAAAAAAAGAAAAGACATGCATCCTGCAATGGCTCATGGAGTCTTAGTTGAAGGAGAAAAATGACCCAACATTTCTTGGCCATCCTCTATACCCCAATCTATTCCTTTCACAATTTCCTTTGCTAAGTATTAGTTATTTATGCATGTAGTTATTTATCAAATTTATATGCCACCAATTTCAATGGACTCATCATGGTTTACAGCAATTAAAGTGTCCATAGTACAAGTAACAATATAAAGTAATAAAACATCCACAATAAATACGAACCATTAAAATGTCCATGGTAAATAATAAACATTAAATTGTCCATCGTAAACATAAACAGTATCTGTGGAGTCCGTGGTGCTCTCTGAGCTTGGCTGTTTGCTTGCAGACGTTTCATTACCCAACTAGGTAACATCATTAGTGCCCCGATGGTGGCACTGATGATGTTCCCTAGTTGGATAATGAATCATCTGCAAGCAAACAGCCAAGCTCAGAGAGCACCACGGACTCCACGGTTCAACCCTGAGCTATATATTCTCTTCTATATAAACAGTATCACCAGCAGTACAGTCTAACACACATAACACCCTACAGTACTGTCATCATCTACTAATATCTCTCCTGAATCAATCCCAGACAGTTACACCACACCCCATCATTCACAGTTATCAGAGCAGCATCAAGAACCTATTAATTTGGTATTAAAATTTTCTTGACAGACCTTTTCAGGGACAAGCTGAAGCATTATGGATAAAAGGGCTGCTTGGGGGGAAATCCAAGAAGTTGAGAAATTCTTCAGTGGCTTCTGAAGCCATTTTAAGACTCTGAAAAACGGGGGGCAGAATGTTTATTTCAATCCTACATCCCTTGGATACACACACCCACACCACACACAGCCACACATACCCTTTCATGTTATTGCACCCAATATCATGAAGAGGCAGTTGGAGACATTCCAGCTATAGTTGCAATGTAACTCAGCATTGTTAGAGAGAACATTTCATGGTAAGAGATGTGAAGAATGGTAGTTTGGCAGCACTAGGATTGGCCTCAATTGTCCAGAACAATGCAACTTTTTAAATTGCTTTTATCCAGTGGATACCAGGAAATCTAATGTATTGGAAAAGTATATTTATTAACCAGAAGTGTCATCCCATCTATCTGATCATATCAAAAACTGGGCCATATTCTAGAAACCAGCTTAGGGTCCAAAACAATTTCCCCCTCCTTCAAAAGGCCATAGTTTCTAGGAATGGGAAGGTTTTTAAAAAAACAAAAAATGGTCTTCAGTGTTTTTATTGAATTCTTATCATTAGTCTCCAGCATAATGAGAATGTGGGGAAATAGTACAGATCACAAAATATTCAGTACTCCGAAGCAAAAAATCTGTGGAATTTCTGCAGAGTGGCCATGTTTTTCTAAAGAGGTGACAAGAGGGAGAGAGAGAGAGAGAGAGAGAGAAACGGGGGGGGGGGGGGAAAGCCCATAAATTTTCTCAGGGAAAAAAAAAAGTGTCTTCTGAGAAATTTTGACGCTGCTCTCAGTTGCAGAGCCCAGGCAGTTATCTCATGACCTTAAGGCACTGCTCAAATATTCATGGATCAGATGTCCAAAAAGTCCAAACTAAGTTTCCCCGAGGCAGAGTCAAAACTCATCAAGACATTCTTTCTATCCCAATGTTGAAGACTCAGCCATTGGCAATTTGATGAGAAAATCAGCTGCCCTAGTAGAACTAGTTCCTCTCTGGTGTCACACTGAGTTGATGGAACATGCCACTTCCCTGGGACTTTTGAAAGGAGATGCTCTGTCACCAACTGAAAACAAAAATTAAAGAACGGTTCCTATCTCCGCTTCCTCTCTTCCTCTCTCTATCTCTTTCTCACACACATAGACAATTTTCAGAATGCGTTGGCTTCTTCCTTAAGAGACTCCTGCAAAGTAATGAGAAGTTCATCCTAAGCCAGACCTGAACAAAACTTCCCAGACTTGAAGGGTGTCACTCTGCTTGTAGCAAGGGCTCCTAAGCTGCTTCTAACACTGAAAACAGAGCTGTTCTGCACCAAACTCCTGTCCCTTCAAATGCAGAACAGGAAGTGCATTTTCTTTTTTTAATATCTTTTGGAAAAGGGAGACACAGAGAAAGGGAGAGAGAGAGAGAGAAATCTGCCACTCTCTTGTGATTTGTCACAACCAAACTGCAAGGTCAGGAAGAAATATTTCATTGGGTTCTGTCTTGAATATGTGACAAGAATGACAGCAAGTCTCAAAGGTAGGCAGGCAGATGATCTTTCTAGGTTTGTGGGAGGCTGCCCGGGACAACTGACAAAGCATTTCCCCCCTTCTTCTCCTGTTCATTTGAAGGAGCCGCTAATTCGCAAATGATATCGTAAGCACATTTAAACTGTCTTCGCATTTTTCTCATGCTTCGTGAAAACAGAGATAATAACTGGTAAACCAGCTGTAAAATTAAAAGAACGAGTTGTTGCCAATAAAGGCCATCATTTCGGGGAAATAAATTTGTTTCTTGGAAGCTGTGTGCTGGAACGTATGCTTTAGGTGCCCACAAGAAAAAGCAATTCAAGCGGAGCGCAAATTGATCTTGCTCCATTGCTTTATGTGAAGAGAGCAAGGGTAGGGTAGGGAGGGGGGATTGAGAAATATCAACACAGTTAACACTTAATAACTCTCTAGTTTTCCTGAATATTGAATCAATATGGTAGGACAACTCAGAATCGTGAAATCCTAAAGTACAATGTGGAAGACAGATGCAACTGGAGAACATACGTTGAAGGAACAACAGCTTTGGCTGGTCCTATTTCTTCTAAGAGAAGGGACAAATAAGAACAAAGAAAGAGTTTTATCCAACTTTGTGTATCTCATATAGGACTTTGGTTCATTTGACGACCGACCAAATCATAACGCCTTTTCGTTCTTCTAAATATTTATCAATAACCTTTCCAACCACAGGGATAAGCAAGATAATGCAATTAAATAATTTATTTGTTTGTTCATATTGGCATTTATATTCCACTTTCTTAGGGCTAAAAGCAAATTCAAGGCTGTTTGGAGAAAAAAAAGTAAACTGGACAAAATGAAAAATAACCCTAGTAAAAGCAAATACAGTAAGCCCTCAGTTTAATCATTCTGGAGAGAGATGTGTATGTTAAAACTGTATGTCTGTTAAATCCAAGTGTATACAATTTGCATTCAAGGAATCATTACACAAATAACATAAATTGATACAAATGAACAAACATTATTTACATTACTTTGGAAACAACAGACTTTGTAGGTTAAATGGAGTACTGTCTAAACAAACAAACAAATGTCTGTTGTGCCCACTCAACAGACGCTTATTAAAATGAGGGTTTATTGTAGTAGCAAACTAGCATTCTAAAACTTCATCACAAACTTTGAACAATATAAAAAGCAGATGACTGTACACATATGTAAATACATTATTACTTAATAAATGTGCAAATATATTATATCTTTAAAAAATGTCTTCTGGAATTAAACAGTCTTAAGAATTCCTTTAAAGGCAAGCAGTGTTCAATACAGTAAACTCTATATAAAGCTTCAGTCGTAAACATTAAAACCCTAACATCACATTGAAAACTATGAATATACAGAAATATATTCAGAAAGCTAACTGAAAATATTTCATTTAAAATTACTGCCCAGTTACAAATACTTCAAGCTGTTTGAGAAGATGATGGCTGCAAATGTTCTTGGAGGACATCAATTACTTGACCCCTTTTAGCCTCAGTTAAGGCCTGTTTTGGGAACAGAATCAGTCATGGTCTTGCTGATAGATGACCTCTTGCAGGAAAAGACAGAGGGAGTGTGACTCTGTCGATCCTGCTTTATCTCTCCGTGACCTCCAGTACCACTGAGCGCAATGTTCTCTTGGACCATCTTGGTGAATTGCGGATGGGGGGAACATGTTTCAATGCTTCTGCTTCTATTGGTAGGACTAGTTTCAGAGAGTAACACTGGGTGGCTATGCCTCTTTACTCATGGAAGACATGTTGTGGGATGGCACAACGCACCACTTTGTCCCCATGATATTTGACGTCTGTGTGAAATCACTGGGGTGGTCAAAAGGGGTTTTGGAGCTGGGAGTCACCAATATGCTAATGAAACTTATCTCTCCTTCTCCATAATTTCTAAATCAGGAGAAGTTTTGTGTGTGTTCTGAATCAGTGACTAGATGGAGTGATGGGTAGATGAGGATCACTAAACTCAACAAAATGGAGACTTTGTGGATGTGTGTTTCCTGGATTTGGGAATTAGGGATTTTACCTGTTCTAAATAGGTGAACTCCTTCAGAAAGAACAGGTATGTATAAATAATAAAATAAATCAAATAAAGAGTAGTGCTTGTATAATAGTTTGTCATTTTCACATCCTCATGGATAGGAAGGGATGCCTGTTTTAGATCTCAAAATACAGGTGTGGCTTAATGGCAAATTTCAAGTCTGAAAATGCTAAAGATCAATGAAAGAGGGAGTGGGTGATCATAAGTGAATGGAGAGAGAGAGAAAGAGAGAGAGAATAGATCCTGGAGGCCATCTTAATTAAAGCAACCCTGAGTAAAATGAAACTCCCATCATTATCTCTACACAAGAACAAATCTTTCTTTTGCATGAAAGAGTGGGCTTAAAAGAGTGATTGTTTGTGCTTATTTTACACTAGTCCTTTGAGATCAAGGACTAGTGCAAAGTAAGCACAATCGCTCTTTGATCACAGTCTGGAAAAAAACTAAGAAATTGATACATTTTTCACAATCATCATGATTCCTTATGAAAATTAATCATTTCTTGAGCTTCTTCATTGGTCTTTCTGGCCTGCTTTGCAGCCCAGTCAGCTTAAATAGCACTCCAATTCCACTGCTTCATTCCAAATTAGTATGAAAATATTGAAGGTTGAAAAACCTAACACATGAAATTGTGGGAAGGATTGAATTGGTATGTTTTATATTCTGAAAGCTCTGTGTTCAATAGATCAAGAATCACTTAACAAGGATGAGAAAGGCCCAAGATCTTGGTGGATCAGAATTTAAAAATGTAAGGCCTGCTGGATCGAACCAAGGCCCATCATTGCTATTTTTCCTAGTGGCCAACCAGATGTCTCTAGAGTGCTCAGAAGCAGGAGATGAAGACATAAACTTCTTGAATCACTGTTCCACTGCAACAGGGATTTGGAAGAATGATGCCCCAACCTAGATATGACATTACATTCTTAAGCTGGACATATCACTGAGTCTTGGATAGAATTATCCTCCACCAATTTATCCAATCTCCTTTTAGACTACCGGTCTTGTTAGGCAAATCTCTCCATATAAGGGAGCTTCATATGCTTGCTTATAATATCCAAAGTGCCTGGACTTATGCCAGTATTAAAGGTTTTAAACCATTATATAGCTTTTAATAGTTTGCTACAGATCAATAGACATGTAGTATCTGATACAGTCCTAGTGGCTCATTGGTGAAATGTCCCGCTGTAAACATCAAGACTTATTTTACATGACTGATCTCTTCTATTCAATTCTATGGATGATGAAGCACATAACTTCCAATAAAAAATAGCTATGGATGGCTACCTTTCCAAAGGACAAGAAATCTTGATACAGAACAAATTCAGAAAATAAATTTGGGTACAAAAAAACCTCACAGTTCAAAAACAACAGCTACAACAAGCACTGAAACGTAACAAGGAGGTAGACAGAACAAAAATGAGAAGATTCATGTGTGGAAGTGACAATTAGATGAGCAGCTTGTTATTCCAATCAAATGCAAAAGTTCTTTAGCAGATGCAGATACAAAAGAAGAAGATTTTCGGAAGTTAGATGTAAGACATCTTCTCCAGGGCAGGAATAGCCACTTGAAATTAGTGAGTTTGAAAACTAGATAGATAGATAGATAGATAGATAGATAGATAGATAGATAGATAGATAGATAGATAGATAGATAGACGTGCACACACACACACACACACACACACATATGTTCATTCATTCATTCCACTGTTTTGGTTGGGTTTCCATGTAGGAAAGAGAACTTTTGCAGGGATTCATGCAGTAGGCAAGCCTCCTAACCAAAGTGACACCAAACACAGGATGGACACTGCCTTTTACAATTTCCTAATGGTGCGATCCATTCTCTTCACAAATAATGATGACTCCATGCTCTCCTCTGAGCATGAAGCAAAGAAGAATAGCATATTTGCTATTAGTCTGGTCTGTGATCAAGGGTATCTGTTGAGCTGCCTGGGTTCCCAGGGAAATCTCTCAGAATGGGTCCCCCATCCCAACATCGGTTATCAAACGGTTGAGAGAACAGTCGTCCTACGGGAGCCTTGAGCTTGCCCGTTCAAACTTCCATAGGGAGGAATGGCAACAGAAGCAGTTTGGGGTCTTTCTTGGGATAGGTTGCACCAGAAGTTTTCATCAGTATGAGAGCTACCAGATTTCAGCCGGATGACCACCAGAAGGCAGCAAAAGGTTAGAGCATGTATTGTTTCTCCTTCCTGCCATCTACTGGTTGTCTTCTGCTATACAGAATGAGTCTGGCTGCTGTGCTTACCCATAGCCCACATTTACTTGCTGTTCCATGCCCACCCATCATGTCATCCTAAGCAAATACTAGAAGGCCATGACCTAGCTTTGTTTTCAAAGACTGAAAGCCCAGCTGGAGCTCCCTGCATCATGGGCCAAATGGTCTATTTTCACCATTTTCTATTATGTTATGAAATGAAAGAAATGGGTGTTGATGACCATTACAGTGGGATCATATTAGATTCATTATTTCAGATGTGTCAGGTCCCAAACTAGAAGTCACAATCAAGGAAGCAAGACTCATTCAGACTTCAATAAAAAGTATCATTGCAAGTACTGGGGGCAAGGCATAGAACCTTGGAAACTGTTATTAAGAATATCTTGCCCTACTTTATTAATGAGTTCATCAAGGCAGAATCTCTTTCAATGGTTTGATGCACAGGCCTTTCTTTTACCACTCAAATAAATGTTCACTAAGATTTGAAACACAGTATAGTTTTCCTCATGGGCTTTTTCCCTTGATTTCTGAGTACATTTGGAATGGATGCTTCCCTTCAAAACTGAAATGCTTAGACTTCTTCCCTTGAGTCTTTGTCTGGCTCCATTCCTCACAGATGTAGAAGGAAGTCTTCTTAATCACAGCCCCCCCCCCCAATTCCAGCTCTGTGAGCCAATTAAATCTCACCTTACACCTTCAGAGCCTAAGAGTCAAGTCTACGTTCTCTCTCAGAGTCCCAGGAGGTATCTCAGTTTGCTTACTTACTATTAAGACTGCCACTTCTCTAAGAAGCCTCCTTAGAGAAGAAGACAGGCCATGTGATCCCAGATGAGCCAGCATATAGCATAGGATGGACTCTGGAATCAATCCCCACTAGTCCAGGATCCTCTGTCCAGGAGTCTGATCCTGATTTTGCAATAGAAGTATAGTTCCAAAATAGAATGGCATGAAACCATTATGTGGGTAAATTACAGAGAGATGCCATGGTGTTTGATTGCAAGGGAGAGCCTTTGGAAGTTCTACTCAAGAATACTTCTGGATGGTTTTGCAATCAGATCAGTCTAAAGTACCATGGGTGTTAAAATAATGATGCATCCACTCTTCATTGCCTGGAACCCAAATTTGGACCTCTTGATATTTGACTTTTGGAAGAACTTTCTGGCTGCATTCACAGGACATACTTAGCCTGGCTATTGTATTAACCCATTTTCTGACCTTGTACAATGATTGATTGATAGATAGATAGATAGATAGATAGATAGATAGATAGATAGATAGATAGATAGATAGATAGATTATTTGCTATCAGCTCTTGACAACCACATAGACAGATTTTCTCCAGGATGACCTGTCCCCATCCTGGTCCTTCAGATCTTCCGATGGTGTACCCATTGCTATGATAACTGAGTCCATCCACCTTTCTGATGGTCGTCCTCTTCTCTTTCCTTCTACTTTTCCCAGCATTAGAACGTTCTCCAGAGAGCTACTTCTTTGCATAATGTGTCCAAAGTAGGATTATTTGTACAACATGCTGAGCCACAAAAGTCCTAACCAAGGTTAAACCTAACCTAACTCAGGTTACTAAGTAAATTTTGCTGACCAGGTTACATACTGTTCTTTAAGGTGAATAACCCTGTGATCTAGTAACACAGTTTGGCTTTAATCCTATAATTACTCACCTAAGGTGTAGATCCCATGGAATCAATCCACCTTCATATTAATATCAGTTTCTCCTACTATTCCCAACGAGCTAAAATCCTTTGGCCCTGTGGAGGCATTCTCTAAATGAAGGATTCCATGATCATTCTCCGCAGCTTAATACTCTTGTCACTCTCCCAACACAACATTATTAAATTTACAACACAATAAAGAAGAGTTGAATCTGTTCTACAGCAGGCTGTCGGCTTCATTCACTAAATACCTTCTAATCAGCTGAAGTGCAGAACACATTGTCTTCCTTTTTGGGTTGCTTTATGAGTTAGTGTATCCAGATGCTAGTAAATACACTGCGGACAGAACTTTTTCTTAGTAATCAGTTTCTGAAATCTGAATTTGGGTGAAAAAAAAATGGTTGGGACCCCCCCCCCCCACACACACACACTGTAGTTTAGACAGCTGATTCAAATACTCTACTCCGTAGTATAATTTTGATTATTTTGATTTTAGTTGCTTGGTTTTAAGCCTCCTGATTTGATTTTGGCTTCCCACCAAAACTTTGCTTGGTTCCCCAGAGCATCAGATTCTAATTTACTGAGTTGGTTATAACTCCTTACAAAGTTTACCTACTCCTTATATCAAGGCTGTAAATACTCATGCACTCTGTCTTCCCCTCCACCCACTCCCCAATCCCAGAAAAAAACATGCAGTGGTTTCCTCGTTTGTATGTTTATTTAAATAATTTATATGGCTGCCCGCCTTGTTATTGCAACTCTGGGCAGCTGACAATGAATATAAAATAGGAAAACAGCAAAATAACTCAAATTAACGAAAAAAGAAATTCAGCAGCAATCAATATATTATGTGCCAGAGGTTGTAATTGGTAATGAATGCACAAGCAATAGACAAACCAACAAATAGGGCTCCCCTAACACCCTACCCCACATGCTTAACATCAGGATTTTAGCACCTTATGAACAAACAATAGGGTTGAGGGGGGATGCTGTTCCACAGAACAGGTGCCACAACAGAGAAGATATGCCTCCTGGATCCCACAAGATGGCATTGCTTGATGGCATTGTTGCAGACAAGTGTCCCAAGCAGTACGTTTGGGGATTTTATTTGCACTACAAAGCTGTTTTTGTTGGTCACCCAGTCAGCCAGATGATTAGACTGGATTTGGCATTTTTATCCACCAATCAAGTCCTTCCTAAGGACCTGGGATAGGCAGATGTTGTTGTTTGATGGTGTGAAAGGTATCGATGCAGGATCAGCTGTTCCAAGTAAAGCTGCCTTTTGCAATTGCCTGATGGTGATTTTGTCATTGCTGATGGTCTTCAAGGGGTGCTCCAGATGTTTTGGGATTGCACCCAAGGCACCTATTACTATTGGTATTATCTTTGCTTTCTTTTGCCACAGTCATTCTATTTCTATTTGCAGGTCTTTGTATTTTGTGATTTTCTCCAGTCCTTTCTCTTCTCTTCTGCTGTCTCCAGGTATTGTAATGACCACTATGTAGACCTTTTTGTCTTTCTTATCAACAGTTGTTAAGTCTGGGGTGTTGTGTGGCAGGTGCTTGTCTGTTTAAATTCTGAAGTCCCAGAGCACTTTAGCCTCTTTATTTTCCATTACTTTGTCTGTTTTGTGGTCCCACCAGTTCTTGCTTGCAGGAAAATGTCTTTCTTGCAGATATTATTATTATTGTGGTTGGCCGCATAGTCAGCCAGATGTTTAGACTGGATTTGGCATTTTTATCCACCTATTGAGTCCTTCCCAAGGACCTGGGATAGGCAGATGTTGTTGTGGCTGTTGATGATGATTCCCCACCTTTATTTTGTACCACTCAAGGGGATATAGTTAATATTCCCACCTTCTATTGTGGTTCAGTTAACCTAAATTGGATCACAGTGATTCAATTCTGTAGTGCATTGCTTAGCCCATGATGTGCAGCTGAACATTTGAACCCATAAGGGGCTGTAAGTATCCATACTATGAGCTATGCATATTTGCTCTTGCAAGAAGAATTTTAGTTATGAAGAGCTGTTTTCCTGAATTGGTTTGCACGGTGTTGTGTGACCTAGAAAGGATATAAAATCAGATATGAGCTACAGAATAAAGGTTCTCATCCTAAACTGAAATCATAGTCTAGCCAGTTCAAGGTATTAAGACTTGAAAATACCCTCCCCACCCCCAAATAGGAAAATCTTGCTGCCAAGATTTGGATCACAAGAGGCAATCTGGAGCCACTGGCTTGGAGACCATTGTTGATCTCCACTTTGGGCTACAACTCCCATCGCCCCTGGTGCCAGCTATCCTAGTCACACTGATCAGGGTCATGGAGTGGATTATCTTGCTCAGGCCTGTTGTAAACCATTAATTCTTGCTTGAGACCTGTCACATTATGGGGCTGGCCATTCGTTCTGTGACTCATTTTCTTCTGAACGCAGAGTTGGAGATGGCCACATTCCATTCATCTAACCGAAGCATAAGATTACGCAGGGTCCCTTACAACACATTTCCCAAACCATCTAAAAGTAGAGGTGAGAAATCATTGAAGTTTATTTCTGAGTCTCATTGAGCTACAGTCTGTTCCACTCACCAGTGGTGTCACTACTTCCTGTTCAACATATCGACCTACCTATTTGGCATTTGACAGTGCTATTGAATTTTTGCTGAATTTTATGCTTCAAGAAGGAGATAAAGTAACAGGTTTTCCCCTGGGCTCCCCCATCCATGGCCTTAAATTTACTATGGATTTCAGAAACACTTTGGAATCCCATGTTAAATTTATTGTGTGCCCTTAATGCAGGGAGGCTGGAGCCCTTTTGAAAAAGGAAAGGCATTGAGGGAATAGAAAATAAACAAAAAGATTGTTTCCCATCACCATTGCTCATTTCAATTAAAGTGTTATTATTGATAATGCCAATTCGGTTGCACGTTTAGGCCAAACATCTCTGCCACCATTGGGATAGAAAATAGATGCTAGAGAAGCTATTCCTGCATGACATCTTGTGCCATACAGGAAGATGTCTGTCCCGTCTGACGTAAATTGTTCTCAGCCTTGAACATTATTTTAAGCCACAGATGCACCATCGCTTTCAAACCAGTAGTGCACTAATCTTTAAGCTTCATGTTCGAGGCTGTGCTCTAAAAGAAAAGAGGATCAGGACAACAAAGCCATTTGTCATCAGAATCTGGTTAGTACTTGAAAAGGAGACCACTAGGAAATCTAGCATTTGGAATTCAAAAAACTTCCTGGAGAAAACAACGTCAAACCACTTCCATATTGTTGCTAAGGAAGATTCACGGTTCTGTCCACTCACCAGGAGTTAATAATTACTTCTCATGCACTTAATTAGAAATTGATGGCACCTTTGGAGCAACCTGTTCACTGCTCAGGGATCCACATTCATTCTTTAGGCCGGTGTTTCTCAACCGGAGCAACTTTAAGATGTGTGGACTTCAACTCCCAGAATTCCCCAGCCAGCATGCTGGCAGGGGAATTCTGGGAGTTGCATATGTCTTAAAGTTGTTGAGATTGAGAAACACTGCTTTAGGCTGTAGGATGGGACCCCCTGTTAAAGCAAATAAGGTTGGCCAATTGAATTAGTTCTACTGATGGAGGGAGAAAATGCTTCTATAATTTTATGGAAGCTCACAGGAGTGTCCACAGGGGAGTCAAAAAAGTCAAAACAGTGGCTACAATGGTGCAGTGGAAGCCCCATCCCTTTTTATAGGCATCATGGCACGTGTAAAAATCTTGACTTTTTCAAAGCCCTCCCATACATTGAGGGAAACATATGGGAAATTAAACTTGTGATTAAAATTAGGCGTGTTATTTGCTCTCAAAAATGTTGAAGTGAAAAATATACTTTCCATGGGAATGTCATTCTCTTTAACTCATTGCTTTGTGCGCGGGAGGCTTCATTTGCATCAACGCAGGGCCTATAGTTTTGTTTTATTTTATTTTATTTTATTTTATTTTATTTTATTTTATTTATTCAAATTCATTAGCCACCCAGCACCAGTGAACTCTGATGTCCTGACCAAATTCTGCTTGGATCAACCTTCAGGCTTTCTCCTTCACAAACCATCAGGGCTTGTGCCACGTAGAAGGAGGCAGCCGAATCATCCTTCGATGTTCAAAGGCCAAGCTAAGCTACACTGTCTTTTTTCTGAAGCTGCTCCTTCAGCTAGCATCCAAACTGCAATGCATGTCTGAATGTGTATTGTACCATCTGCACCCTTTTGGATGGAAGACGTAGATCCTACGTTGCTCATGCTGGTGTACCTCCTTGATTTGCTATGCAATGCAACAGTTTTTCTGCCTCAGCTAATTCAACCCACAATGGTGCCCAGACCAATTGCCTATGCTGTGGGAATTCCTTGGTTTTGGGTCTTTCGTTATTTGCACATTCCTCTACCCCTTTCCCTTAAATTACACCCCCCCCCAAGGAACACAATTTCATATGCACAATTATGACTCTGAAACTCTGTCCTCAACTTGAGTTCAGTCTTGGTGTCATCCAAAGTAATTAAAATTCCAGAGGAATGTTGATTGCATATCACAGTCCTTGAGCAGGCTTTGTATTCTTCTTAAGCAGTAAATATATATGTTAAATTGTATTAATCCCCCGGAGATATGAAGGATTAACATCTTACATACATAAGCATCCCAACTCATAAGGCAGTACAACTTGGCTTCCCCTGCCAATTTTAAATATGAGCTACCGAAGGGAAAACCAAGCAAACATTTTTACATCCCAATTTATTCCAACATTTCAGACGCTGATTACTGAAAAGAAAAAGCATTTCTCCTTTGTAAGCGAAGGATCCTCTTCGTAGCTGCTGTTTTTCTTTCTGTTTTCATTCCCGCTCTTTTTTGCTCCGAGATACTGCAAGTCGAGGTTCCACTTCAAAGGAGACAATTAGATTTACCAATATTTAATTTTAAAGTTCAGTGTTTATAAGGGCAATAACTCCAGCGAAGGAAAGTGGAGACCTGTACAGCTAATAATTCAACTCAAACTTAACATTCGAAAACTTCTCCCTTTGCCCAGACAGTTGCATCTGGTGCTTCATTAATATATTTAATTTTCCTTTGTCACTTTCTACTGCTGGCATGTTGGTAGTTGCTATTTTTTTCAATTACTCTTAGATTTTCATCCATCATATTACAAATGCCTTTAAATTTTTTCTCCTTCTCCTTCTCCTTCTCCTTCTCCTTCTCCTTCTCCTTCTCCTTCTCCTTCTCCTTCTCCTTCTCCTTCTCCTTCTCCTTCTCCTTCTCCTTCTCCTCCCCCTCCTCCTCCTCCTTGTCCTCCTCCTCCCTCCCTCCCTCCCCCTTCTCAGTTCATCTTGTGTAATAGATCATGAGTTATGGAACAATAAATGGTCTCCCTAAACTTTTCTCTCTTTTCTTTCATGTGCCAATCCATCAGTACAAAAGGTCATTGAATTTTCTTTTAAGAATGGATGAAGCAGGACTACAAAATGGTCCAGAAAACTGCTGGAAACCCAGGCTGGATATTTGTAACACTCCTATGAATTTATAACCACCAGGAATCAGAGTCTACATACACATCTTTTCAGAGGTCATCCTCACCTCTGGTTTGGTCACACTGAAATCCCCATAAATAACATATAAGAGAGGAAATTGGAAAATGATGCCTATACAGGTGGAATTTTTGATGTGTGTGTGTGTGTGTGTTCTCCTCCCTTTAATGTTCCTAGTGATTTAACCTCAATTCTTCTCCCTACAACTCCAACAGGTTCATTCTTGGAAAGGAAGAATGGCACTGAGCCAATGAATAGTTACAGAATTCGGGTGGTCACTTAACAAAATAAAATTTCCCCACTCCGGGAAAAAAAATGCATATGCAAATCAATCTAATAAAAAAATAACTATATACCTACACTATACTCAAGTAAAAACACAATATCAGAAAGATTCTGATGGCACATTAATCCTATTTGACAGCGAACATCTTTTGACTAAAAGTCACTGCCATATTTTTCAATATGTGAACTTGTTTAGTTGACTATGATAAGGCCTATACCAGGTCCTATAATTGTGAATTTGATATACTGTATGTTGGGTGAAAAAGAATATTTTTTCTAATGCCCAATCCCTTGTCAGAAACCACATTCTAGTGCTATGAGAAAAGAGAAGGGGTTTGTGTATTCTCGCTACATAACGTGTAAGTGTGGAAGGAACGGAAGAGAGGAAGAGGGAGGAGACATACACAATCAAAAGAGAGAAGGTGACTCTGTTGGTAGCTTGTCTCATAAATGACAACTCAGCCCAAGTCTCCTGTGAAGAAACCACTCAAAACATTCAAAGAGACACTACCCTAACTCATTAAAAATAAGAATTGGAAATTTCTCTTAGAGTTTCTGTATTACCTCAGATGAGCATGAAAAATACCTTACAGAAATCTGCGTAGTTCTTGCTTTTTTGATCTTGCCCAGCAGTATGGGACTTGACAATAAACATCTATCATGACCCTCTTTGGTTATACCTTTTCCCAACTCAGTTCAACTCAACTCAAACTAAACTAAGATTTCTTTGCACCTTACTTCATTATAGCTCCTACCTTGATTATTTCAGTGTTCTTTTCTACACATTTTCCATCCCTTTAGCACGCTTTCTGAGATGAACAACCCTGGTTGTATACAATATTCCAATGTACTTCTATCACTTTGAGCCAAAATAGACCCCTGGACAGAAGAGTAAATTCCAGTTGAGACTGCAGTGGTCCATAGGCCTGGTGCTGATCTCATCACCCTATTATGGTCTCACTCCAGATTATCACTCTCCACCCACTGGATATTTCTTTTAAAAATGGCAACATAAGCTAAAGCTTATGATGAACAACTCACTTGCTCTTCAGTAGATTTATAGAAACGCATTGTGATAGTGGTTGTTTCTTTTTTAGTACATTCTCCTAATAATACTGAATTCCCCATTCAGTACCTTTGGAGTGGATTGACTTTTCATTGATGGCTCTACTTTAGCCACCAGTTCTCTTTCCAGCTTAGAAACCATTGTTTTATATATCTATAGTTAGGATATTTCACCCAGGGGGTATTTCTGGACACAGATTTAAATCAAATGCCACATATTATTTTGCCGTCCACTTACCTGGTGTGAATAAATCTTTTTGAGCTTCTTGTCCAACTGAGGTTCTATCATCCTGAAGCATTTAGTGTAAGATGCAAAACTGGCTTCTTTCTCACTTTTATTTTATCATTCATTCATTCATTCATTCATTCATTCATTCATTCATTCATTCATTCATTCAGTTTAGAGGCTGCCCAACTCCAAATGATTCTGGGTGGCTTACATAAAAAAAAAGAAAAGAAAAGTAGGAACCATTAAAGGAAAAGAAAGAGATCATAAACACTCAAAAGACAGGCACTGAATTACAATAAAACAACTTTGGGCCTTAACCACCACTCTACCTGAGAGAACAGCCAGGTTTTCAATGACTTTCTGAATGTCATCCGTTCTTGAATCCCAGATCTTTTACACAGATTTAAATTTCCCTAGGAATCTGACCTATAGAATTTATGCCAGGTCAAGCTGCTTGTCACTTAGCAGCCAAATGTCATGATATGGCAAGTCTTTACCAACATGAGCATCTTGGCATGCTCTGCCCTGCAGTTCGTACCATCCATGGTCATGACTCACTCTGGCCTGGTCTGATGGATAGAAAGGGGAATGTGGAAACGTCTCTGGGGACCCCAGCTAGGGAAAGCTATGCCAAATTCTCAGTAACAACACACTCACTTCTACTGCCAACTCTTACTGATCTCAAAATCCCAGACTTTGGACCCATTGGTCAGATTCTGGTATTGAGGCTATATTTGATCTGTGCCACCATCAATTTTATGAATTCATCAGGTTATTGGCTCACCAATATATCAAAATGGCTTCATGAAATGCCTTTCCATTATGTTCAGGCTCAGGGAACTATTTAATTTGGATTGATTGGAAATAATTTGGAACCTGTTCCTAACTCACATTCCATACACATCCTTGAAGACAGCTGCATTTCTGGGGGGGGGGGAAGAAAAAGTTGAGTTCCCCTTTTGCACTTTAGCAATCTTCCTCATTGCACATGCACACACACACACATACACACTTTTTTTCCTTCTTGGCACCAACCCTCGTGCAATTAAGTGTTTCCACTAGCTGGGCTGATCCTGCTTGCAAAAGATGAATAATTTTTTTCTACATGGTTTTGTAGGGGCGGTGGAGAGAATCTCATTCAGTTCCTGAAATATACAATAAAAATGTCACTGCTATCTTTGCTTTAATTATGGAGCTCACATTGTGATTATATTCTATACCAGTTTGTCAGAAAATGAGAGAGTAACCATTATTGCTACACTCTGTAACATCTTTTCTCTTCGCTGCATTTGTGTGCCCTCATTTTTATTCAGTCATATTCAAGCTGTAGCCTCTCTGTACAGGTTCGCAAGAACTAGGATGGAATTTTTTTTTCTTCTTCTTCTTTAACCTCCACTAGTTAGAAATGCTGAATAGCTGGGTTCCCTCCACCTTTCTTTTCATTTCCACACTGAAAAGAACAGATCAAGGGCAAAACATTCTCAATGCCATTCTTGCCTTAAGGTCATCCATTGTCCCTGGATTTCCTAATGGTGCATTCTCCTTCAGCCATAGAGGACTTGAATAGAGTTAGCTGAAACCATCCACATGGAAGAATGTATTATAGAATGCAATGGGATATGAATAAGCATTCTGCACGTCTATGTCCCTCACCCCACTTGAAGGCTATGGGTTACAGGAGGCTCGCTCTCCTCAGTTCCTGGTAAGGAGGCTGTCTGAGAAGCATATCAGTGCCTACTAGGACACAACATTCAAGGCACTTTCACACCACCTCTGCTTTTATTGCCTTAGTGGCAGTTTGACAGAAACCTGAAATTGTCTTCACTTCTGCCTATTCAGAAGTGCTGAGAACAAAGAAGAAGAAAAAAATCCCTCTGTCTTGAGTTACTGTAGAACCAGTAGCGATAAAAATACCAGAGATACCCACTCATGCCCAAGGGGAGGGGAGGGGAGGGGAGAAAAGGAGAGGAGAGGGTTTGTCAATTTCACACTTGCTCAATAGAAGTGGTATATTGAGAGGAGGATGCACAAATCAGCCTGCCTTTTAAAGGACCTGAAACTCATGAGTCAGTTTGAGGGTTGCGGCAATAATTCCCTTCAAGAGGGAGACTGAACCAAAGTGTTTCCAGAAGAAGCAAAAACCGACCAACCAACTCCAACTAGCTTTGCAGTAGTTTCAACTGCGCCACAGCTGAGCTGGAAATAAATCTGCTCAGCTCTCCACCACCGCTGATAGTGTTAGAAAATGAAGATCCAGAGATGTTTTCAGAGTAATACATGATCATCATGTGCAAGTGCCTTCAGCTTAGAACCTGATCTTGGAAAATGGCTCATCTTACATTGGACTGATTTGGACACACACCATTGCTTTGGAGTTGGGTGGTGCTGAAATCAAAACAAACAAATGAACAAATCTGTCAACCCAGGGCCTGGATCCAAATTCCAATGAAAAAATCAAAATCACGGCCTGTCCCTTTGCTTATCACCAGAAATCCTCAACTTATGGCAATGCCTTTTGAAGATGACAGTGACACCTGAAGAGATGATGTATATCAACTTTGAGAGAAAGGAAAGGGTGTGGGACTGTTTGTACACAACCTCCTTATTTTTTCCAAACAAACTGCCAGCAACCTGTTTTGTTCTTTTGTGGCAACTGGGAATGAAATCTACAAGGCCAGTCGTTCCTTCTGTGAAGACCATGCTGGCCTGTTTATTAGGTAAAGGAATAGGGGCCCTTGAACAAGAAAATACCTTTTCTGGTTAGATATTTTTAATGTTTATCCCACACCCCTACCCTATGATTTAAAGTGGACAAGCTTTAGGAAAAATGACATAGAACATGCAGATAGTTCTAGCTATGAACTCTTAAAAAATTCAGAAGATATGTTTCCAACCAAGTACACCAACCTTCCTCCTCCTTCCTCCTCTCAAATCACTTTATGAAACATCTCACAAAACCTCCCTTAACATTCCTGTTCCTGAGGAAATGAATTAGCAATGAGTGTTGAACAACAGAACAATTGTTATAAATTACCATGGGATAGATTTCTGGGAGTATACAAATAGAAAGATGTTAACAAACACACAAATATCATGATATAAAGTAAGGAATTTGCCTTCGATAGCAGGGACTGGGAGGACAACTAGAAGGGGCAACTTTAGCAGCTGTGTAGCTGTTTCTTTTTGTTGGAGAATTGTAGGTTCTGCTAAATTGATCCTCTTTATTCTGGGTAAGCAGAGCTGGGTGCTGGCATTCAAAAAACATTTCTAGGCCTTCACAACTGCAATTGGCAGGACAGTGATATGGGAAGGTCAGTGAAGAGTCACAATTTAAACATTTGGCTTATTTTTTTCTGGGGTTGTGGACTTTTAGTGGATAAATAATTTAAATAGGCAATTTACTGTTCTGGTGGGTTTCATTAAGTTTAGGCTTTTTAAAAAAAGAAATAAGAAAGTTGTAAAAAAGCAAAAAAAGAGCCCATGGGTTCTAGATCACCCATGACCATCTAGAACTAAGATGAATCAACCAGTACAGCTAGCTCTTGTAATGCAAATTCTGAAGGACAGTAATTTGGCTTTTATCTCAGGTGAGAAAATACTTAAGACCTGGGTTAATTGGACCCTTTCTTAACAAGGGTGTGCAGAGAAGCTGCAGTCCGATTCCAAACAGGATTTAGATCCAGGCCTTCCGATCAATCTGACTTTTTTTTTTTTAAAGATGTTTCAGTTCAACCCAAGTGAGCCATTCTGCTTTGATGCTTCAAAATGGCGAGGAGATATGCTTTAAGCCGCCACAGCACTCCGGAGGAAAAGGATTTTTGGTTTGGTTTGGTTTGGTTTGGTTTGGTTTGGTTTGGTTTGGTTTGGTTTGGTTTGGTTTGGTTTGGTTTGGTTTGGTTTGGTTTGGTTTTTCACCAGTATCTGCATGGACAAAAGATTCTTTATTTATGTGGATTGGAGGGTTAGGCCTGCTCCAATCGGAAGCAAATCCAGGTGCCCCTTTGAAGCTCCACAACCCCTCCCCTCCTTGTTTTTATGCCTGTTGGGGTGAAGGGGGAGCATCTCCAAAAGCTGAAAGACTGGGTTGTTCATGGAAAGAACTCAAACATTTGACTGAGAGAATGAGCTCCCCTCTAGTAATTCATTTGTCTGTGTCAACTTTGCTACCATGGATTCAAATAAAGAATTAGTGGTTATTTGCTGAAGCAAATGAGTGCATACATTTCCATGTTTAGCTCGAATCCACTTTTGCTCATCCTGTTAAATAAGACTTGGAATGAGAGTCCTGATCCAGCCATGGACTTAAATGATAAACATTTTTTTTTCTTTCTCCCAGATACTTTGTAGAAATGTTGGATGCTCTCTCTTAAATGAGAAAATATGTATTCTTTAATGAATACTTAATTAGGACTTCATTCAGCTTACAAGAACCTGAGTTCCTACTGCCAGAGATACAAACTAGAGAAAAATGAATTACCATCCTGCAGGGACCAATATTAATCGTGTCCAGTTTTATAAATGAATCCAATTTTAAGCCACTTTAGTTTCTATCATATTGCATGAAAGCAGGTTGTTTAACATATCATTTCCGTCCTGGCAAATGGCTGGATGGGATTTAAGCAGAAAACAATTTTAAACTGGCAGACTTTATTTATTTATTTATTTATTTATTTATTTATTTATTTATTTATTTATTTATTTGCTTCCTCTTGCGCTACTTCTAATAAATTATTTGTTTATTTATTTTATTTATTTACTAGATTTATACCCACAGCTTAGCAGTTAAAAATAGCCATATGGCCATCACCAACACAGTAAAATTACAATAAAAACACAATAATACATCCACAATATAAGATGAAACACGGTAAATTAACTTTGCAAACAGACCTGGAATTTATCATCAGGAGCTTCAGGCCAAAATCATCACTGGGACCCAGGTGCAAGGCTAGTAGGAGGGAAATGGGGATCGACATCAGACTTGGCTCTTACAGTTAAACATCGTTAAAAAGATGGTTCATTTTCCCCCCTTTAATAGCTAAGTGAGTCTTATCTTAGTCTATGCAAAACAAATACAGACCTTTGAGTATTTGTGAAGAGCCAAGGAACTGGAGATACTTTTGTCTAAGTTATGAGGAATAAGCCCATAATCTCCAATGCGACGTCACTCAAATTGGGAGCACACCAATACTGAAATCTGATGTTGGAGAAAACTCCTGAGAATACTGTGGACAGCCAAGAAAACAAACCAGCGGATTATCAAAAAAATCAACCAAGAGTTCTCATTCGAGACACCAATGACCAGGATCAAATTATCCTACTTCAGACGCATTATGAGAAGACCTAGCTCTGTGAAGAAGACTGCAGTGTTGGGGAAGGTGGAAGGAAAGAGAAAAAGAGGATGACTATCAGACAGGTGGGAGGACTCAGTTACAGTGGTGATGGGTGCGTCATTGAAATACCTGAAGGACCAGGTTAGAGATAGGTGCTCCTGGGGAATATCTATTTTTGTGGTTGCTAAGAGTCACACTGCCTTGACAGCGCATAATCAATCAATCAAATCTATTTATAGAACTCTTAACCTCATAGAAAGCACTATTGACTGAGTGATTCCCATGCTGAAGACTCATAAAAGCATAAGCAGAGCTCTATGGGAACCAACTCCCAAACCCTCCAGCCTCTGTTTTCTGTACTAACCAGTCAAATGCTTATAAGCGGACCTTAAATACAGATGTTTTCTCCCCCTTTTCTTAGAATTCTGCTAAGTCAAGATGGACACCCTTTTATCATTCAGAGATTAGAAGGAAGAGGTGCTTTATATGTGAAGGCCTCTAAGGGTAAGTGTGATATAATGACACACCAAGGGGAGAAAAGTGGATTTTTACCCCATTCTCCTCCACCCCTGCTTCCTGGAGGGAGAGTATTACATGTCTTGAGAATATAGAAGGTATAATGCACCTATTCTATTTCATTTTTGGCCTCATAGGGGCACAAAATTGCTGCAACTACAGGATGTGGCAGTTTTCTGCCCAATTTTGTTGGCTTTTCCTTGGGGCACTCTGGGGTTCACAGCAATGAGGAGCAATTGTCTGTGTCCTGTGGCCCCTCTTGTCTTTCATCTCATCCATCTTAATTCCCATTGCAGAAATTTTGCAACTATTGCATCCCTAATGAGAAGGCCATCTGTTTTCTGCTTGGCTTCCTCCAGCTGCTTGCTATCTCCTGAGACAATCTATTCCATTGTCAAGCAGCTCTTATCAGTAGGAACTTAGTCAACTTTGCTCCCTTGCAACTTTTACCCATAAATGTTAGTCCTACCTTCCTGAGCAACAAAGACCATGGAGAAGCACACTGCAAAGGAACTCACTCTGCCTCTGAAGATGGCAGCCACAGGGGTCAGCAAAATGTCATGGCACCAGAAAACTGGGCCATGGTCATTCAGCCTGAAAACTCAGCACTGCTTGATTGATACTGGTCATGAAACCCTACACCAGTATAAAGACCATTTTTCTTCATTGTTTGTGTGATACTGCCTTTTCTTATCTTAACCTTTTCTCCAAGTTAAATACCACCAGCTCCTTCAACTATTCTTCAGAGGGTTCTTTTTCCAGATCCTGCACTAGGTTAGGCCCTTTTCACCAAATTTGCTGACGTTCTTCTGAAACTGAGATGTTCAAACCAGGGTGCAATGACTTAAGGTTCTAAGGAATGTGTTCCAAGAATGTGTTCCCAGGAAGTCATGTTGAAAACCATTAACAAAGCCAAAATTGACACCAGCTTCGGTGATGGAAATTAAACATCCAGGCTTTATATGTTACCCATATTAGTGTTTCCAATCAGCTTCCTCCCCTTGAAGAAACTTCTGATAAAGGACTACATCTGTCACACAAATTGATTTTCTGCCTAGCAAGGTTTTTAAGACATCTCTGTTATAAGGAAATTAATTTTCCAAGCTACTTAACATCATACTAATAAGAACCTTCCATCCCATGGAGTGTTATAAGGAAGTGCAGTGTGCATGCAACAAGTTTATTATTATTTTTAAGAGTTATTATTGGTTCCCTGTTTTCCTTTGATATTGAGCAAACCAACTGCATCTGTACAGAATAATTGATATTATGCTTTATTCTCATCGGCTGCTTATTCAGATTTGTTTCAGCCACATTAAGTAATACTTTTTATTTCAACCTCAGATCCAATATGAAGGAAAAATAAAATGCCTACTTGTTTTTCATGACTGCTGTTGTAAAAGACTGATCCGCAAAGCGTGGTGTTCTTAGCTCAGCAAAAAAGTGCTGGTCAAGGATTGTGGGTGGGGTGGGGGGTGGGGACCCAGGCTCAAGACCACCCTTAGTTGGGGCCCTAATTATCCTAGATCACTGTTTCAGTTTGGGCACTTTCCAGATGTGCGGACTTCATCTCCCAGAATTCTCAGCAATACTCATGCCAACTGAGGAATTCTGGGATTTGAAATCTGCATACCTGGAAATTACTCAGGTCAGGAAACACTGTTATATATGGGCAAGATAGTCTCATTAATAACAGTCCCCAGCTTCTCTACTGCACAATTCAGATTTCCCAGTTATTCTGCACAGCTTTCCCATCATTGCCGATGCTTTCCTTTCTAGCCAAAGAACAAGAAGATAATTTTCCAATCAATAAACCACACCAAGATCTGGTTTTGAAAGGTATTATCTAAGCATTTCCTTTTGCTCCTAACAGACTCTCTCTGTGTGTCTGTGTCTTTGCGTGTGTTTGGGGAATTTTCACATCCAGATAGACATTTTCAATGGAGAAAATAGGATTCACTGCATCAGTAATATCCTGCAGATAAGTAGATTTAATGAATTTGATGCATGCTAACCCAAGCAGAGTATATCGCCATATTCATGATTGCTGCTACTGCTTTTGGTCAATGCAATGCACAATATTTTATTCATTCATGTTTTCTGGATCTGTGTGGTGTTGATCATATACGTTTCGCTCAATTCCGATACTGTAGAGAATTCCATTTGCCAGATTTAGAAACAATAAATGTGGTTTAATAACATGGCATTTTAATTCTAAATCTGATTTCATTTCCTAAGTTGGGTGGCTTTTGTGTTCAAAATCATAAACTTTGGGGGGGGGAAAGGAAATTGAAGTATCATCAACATTAGGATAAGTATTTGCATAAAGATTAAAGCCTACACACACAAACCTTCATGCGCAAAGAACCTCTACCTCTACCCCCCCCCCCAACACACATTACACACCAAAGTGTTAAGAATATTAAGAGGACAAAAAGCAGGACAATGGAAAACAGATGGGCTGGAAGAGTGGTGCGCCACAATTCTGTATAACCCTATTCACTGATTCATGACTTTGAAACATTGCTGCAGTGCCCATGATTGTGTGCATTTCCAGATGGTGGACTACAGTCGAAGACATTTTATACAGTTTAAAAATATGTACCCAACAATAGCAGATTAAAATATACGAAAGCACAGAAAGAGTAGAAACCAAGAGCTGTGAGCAGAGGAGATGGCAGTAGGGGGAAAGGTCTCATGCCTTGGTGAATAAAAATGGGTTTGGCCTGGTCCTAAAGTCAAGCTCTTTATTTATTTAATTTATTTAAATAATTTTTATGGTGGCCCAACTTGAGCTATGTGACTTTGGGGAGCTCACAACAGAAAACAGACCAAGGTAGAAACTACAGTCGAGAATAAATTAATAATGGGAAACCTGGCTCACATTCATGACCAATGAGGATTTTACTCATCCTGACTCCAGGGGATTTTCTAAAGTTTCTAAAGCCTTTCCAAAGGTCAGCTGGGGTCTGGGCCAATTGAATGGGGGAGGGGAGGGGAGGAGAGAGAGAGGGGGGGAGAGAGAGAGAGAGAGAGAGAGAGAGATCATACCAAAGGGCGGGCATTGCTACAGAAAAGGCACACCTTCTAGGTGGCACTGTTTCAAAGGAGCAAACCAATTCACCTGTTAGAGTGAGTGGGATGCGCAAATGTCTTCGGGGCTGGGTAGTCCCACAAATAACCCGACCCTATGCCATGTATGGCTTTATTTCTTGCAGGAAGATGTTCCATAGACTGGCACCATAAGAGACAAGGACCTCTGTCTGCTTGATGCCAAATTAATATCTCAGAGGCACAGCCAAGAAGGTCTTCCTTGAGTGTTGCAAAGGTCAGGCAGGTCTATGTGGAAGATGATATTCTCTCACATATCCTGCCCCAGTGATTTTGAGCCTTACAGTTAGATTCCGATAATGTCAGCATGGATCAGTAGTGTATTAGGGGGAAAAAAAATACAGCTCTTTCAGTAATGGTGGTACATTATGACTGGTAGACATCACCTACAACTTGGCATTCACAGTACCTGTTAATCCAGTGCCAGGTCCCCTATTCTGTCAGCTACTACTGAAGTTAATGAGGCTTTCTTCTAGGAAAAAAAAAAGGAGGGGGGATTCTAAAGCTTCAATTCCTATATATTCTCTGGATCTCAAGGATGCTAAATAGAATATGAATAGAATTGGTTTTTGGATCTCACCTACCCTTCTTTTTGCCCCACTGTTTAGTATTCATTATGCTGCCTAAGAATGGAAGAAGAAGGAGAAGGAGGTAGAGCAAAGAAATAGGAGGAGAAGAGAAAGAAGGGAAGAAGAAAGAGGGGAGGACAGAGTCAGAAAACAGGAAGAAGAAAAAAAGCAGGAGGACTAGCAGAAGGTCAAGCAAGCAAAGCAAACAAGGGAAAGAGGAAGGAGAAAAACAAAAGATGGAGAATGTGAAGAAAAAAGAGGAAAGCCGCAGTCTCTTGCTCAAGGCAGGATGCTGAGAAGAGCCCCCACAGAATCAGTGAGTGACTGGAGAGGAAGTGGTCTCTGCTCTTCAGTGCGCAAGGCTGAGAGAGCTCTCATACCATGGAAAAATGAAACAGATACTGGTTTTGGAATGTCAGCAACAATGCAGAGCTTTTTCCAAGGTTCATGGCTGCTGGTGGTCCTATCCTGGGAATGTGCTCCTTGTTATCATGCAAGCAAATAGTCTGAAGTCTCATGGGTCTACAGCCTGGATAGCTATGTCAGGTTTGTTCCAGGGGGTTGGCTATATGAAGAGAACTTCAGGATGCAATGCAGTTGAGCTTCAATACTCCTTAATATATTTCTTCTCAGCTCAGTGTCCTCTTTCGCACGATCCCCACATATAAAGTGCTTTGTGTGTACATGTGTGGGGTATATATTTTCACTCCGAAAACTTAGATTCAAGACAAGCTCCATTGATTTCATTTTCCCCTGCTCTAAAGGGCCATAAGCTCTATTGATAGAGCTGCCTTAGGTATCCACACTCAACAATAACAATAAAGAAAATATGAAATCTATTTTGCTGCCTCCAAGTCTCAAAAGCTCTGTTTGCTCTCCCCCCCGCCCAAGAATGCAATCCATTTTATTTTATTTTTTAAAAATCAACAAGTAAGGATGGACAAAGCAGGTTATTTATGGGCTGTGTCACTATGTCACCTTCGTTTACGTACAAAATTGTCCACAACTTGGATTAATCTGGACTAAAAAGAGGTGCATAAAATATATATTTAGCTTGTATTTAAATATATATATATATATATCTAAATTATAAAATATCCAGTACTACAAATATTTTCTCTTAGGTTGTAATACAGTTTTGGGCTGAATTTATTTCATTTGGTTTGATTTATACTCTTCCTCTGTGTTCAAACGAGTTACTCAAAACAGGTAACAAAAATATAAAATAGGTAACAAAAATATAAAATAGGTTCTTGTATAGGAATGCATACCATTGACCATAATGGGACTTACTTCTCAATAGACCTACGTAAGATTGTGATGTAAGATCCAATCTGCACACCAATTTGACCAAAGGCTAGGACAATACCACTTATTAGTGGAATTTACCAAGACCAGAATCTTAACTGAAAAGTCAATTCATGGAAATATTTCATGTTCTTGCCAGGAAAACTTTGGGTGCAAGTTCCTTAACACAGACACTAAAGTAATTGGAAACTCTTCAAAATGTGTTGACTTCACCTTCATTTCATGATAACAGTTTCTATGTGGACACATTGTCAATGCCCAGTGTTTTCTGAGAGCATTGTTGATATTATTGTTTCATTGCGGACGCTATATTCTTAGCTGCCATCTTAATTTTGCAAAGCATAGTACAATATGTTTATAGAAAGCATAATTTAATTGAAAATAATATACAATTATATCTCAGCAACATGTATTGATCATAGGCAAATTGACTGGTTGCAGGGAAGACTGGGAATTTCTGCTTCCAGACAGTATTGAGTCAGAGTTCGAAGAAATGTAAGGCCCCGATGTAGAATGACTTTCACCATTAGCCATTTTGGTAAATTTACTGATCTGTAGCTTGGACCACATCTCCTTGATCTAATCTGTGGCTTCCTCATGTCCTTCCTCTTAATTGTTCCTGATTTGCTTCCATTGATGAAGTTACTCTTTTATGGGATGTAGCTTGACCTGAACTCCTGACAGGATCTAAATGTTGGCATGATCTTGATGCCAATGTTTATAGATATTTCAAGTGACCCAACCCCTGCATATCGGAAGCAAATAGATATACAACCCCTATATATATTTGGAAGCAAATTTTCTTTCTTCCAAATGAATGTGAAGGGGGGAGGGTAAATTTGCAGGAAGAATTCTCTGCCAAGGATTATAGAATATTATGTTCCTCTAATCTCATGTGTATGTTTATACTTCTAATTCCCAAGGACATATAAGTAAATTTATTCAGTTTTAATGGGAAAGAGAAAGTATTAATAAGTGTGTTTGTGCATGTGTTCATGTGTTAAAAAAAATTCCAACAGCTATTTCACTTGCAAAGCTTGGGGATGGGCACCTTCCCTTGATAGTGGGCTGATTTTTTTAAAAAAATGTTTTGTTTTCATTGATAAAAGATCAATGAAGGAAGCATCACCTTTAGAAGGTTTCCCTTACCATAATGAGCTCGCTCTAAAGAGAGGTTGATAGGTCCCCCTCTTCCAAACAACTGGTCAATAGGCTGCAGAAGTGTAATGCCACAGCCAGATAGTGAAAACTCTGCCAAAATTATGAAAAGCACAGTTGTGCAATAGCAGCTTGACCTAAGCCTTTAAGCCGGTCTTCATTGATTTACGTTTAGATTCTGCTAATGATAGGAACACGCCTCAACTAAGAATTGCAATTATGAAAAGAACCTTAAACCCTTAAAATATGATTTTTAAAAATATGTTTTAAAATTGCTCTATATGATAACTGTGGCGAGTTATCATATCATTTTATATGTGCAACAATGGAAGGATTTACAAATATCTACAGCTGAAGAATGGATATTGCAGTTAATGGGACTGGCGGAGATGGTGAAACTGACCACTTTGCTCAAAGAGAGGGCACTGTTTAGCTTTGTTTCTACTTGGAAACCACTCTTGGACTTTTTGCTTGACACTAAAAAAAAATGCAATTGTGATTTTGGGATTCAGTGATTGAAGTTATACCTATAGAAATATACAAATCATATGTATTGTTGAAATAGATTGATTCTATGATTTTTTTTAATATTAGACTAAAAATTATTTTCTGTTATGTAAAATTTTAGATACTAGAGTAAGAGGTGAATATATTTTACATTTATATCTGTACCAAGAAAAGTTGGAAGCTACTTTTCTTTTTCTATGTCTTTTCTTTCTCTTCTCTTCTCTTCTCTTCTCTTCTCTTCTCTTCTCTTCTCTTCTCTTCTCTTCTCTTCTCTTCTCTTCTCTTCTCTTCTCTCCCTTCCTTCCTTCCTTCCTTCCTTCCTTCCTTCCTTCCTTCCTTCCTTCCTTCCTTTCTCCTCCTCCTCCTCCTCCTCCTCCTCCTCCTCCTCCTCCTCCTCCTCCTCCTCCTCCTCCTCCTCTTACTTCTTCTTCTACTTCTTCTTCTTCTTCTTCTTCTTCTTCTTCTTCTTCTTCTTCTTCTTCTTCTTCTTCTTCTTCTTCTTCTTCTTCTTCTTCTTCTTCACTTTTGGAAATTTAATAAAATTTGTATAAAAAATGTTTTTAAATTGTAAAGCTATTTCAAGCCAACTTTAGAAGGGCCGCTCCAGTTTTAGGGAATGACGGGTCAGTCCCTGGCTGTTCACTAAAAAGAAAAAAAACCTTATAGATTCCTCTTTTAATAAATCTGGTTAATAAGACTGAGATTCTAGTTTTCTTTGTTGTGAGAGTCTCCTAGGTAGATCACATGGAGTCTCACCTCATTCAGCATCAGCATTAAGGTTAATTCATGGTTATGAATTTTGACCAGGCAATTTCCATCTTCCCAAGATTCACCCTATGGTTATTAGTTCTCATTTGGTCTATTGTTCTCATAAACATTGCTCCAGTAGTTCCAATGCCTCTCCTGGTTCAGATGAAAAGGAGAGTTAGAGCTGAGTGTCATATGCAGATTAATGACATCTTACTCCAAACTTCCAGCTGACTTCTCCCACTAGTTTCATATAGGTATTAAGTAGCATGGGGGATAAGGAGAAAGCATTTGGAACCCTTGAGCATCAGTGTCATGAGGATGAATGAAAACCCCCAACACCATGCTTTGGGAAAGGCTCCGCAGGTAAAAACAGAGTGACCACCAAAATAGGTTCCAGTCCCCAATTAATGCAGCCTACGATATAGGGCAGCTGTCCATGGTGCTGAGAGACATTCACATCAAGTAGGATCAATAGAATCGCCCATCCCTGTTTTTTTTTTTTATCTTGTAAAATGTCATCCGCCAGAAGGCCCAGACATTCTGGACTGAAACCAGACCTAAAGTAGTCTATAATAGATCCAGAAAATAGTTTCACCTAGTAGTTGCCTTGGTAATTCTTGTATTCCTTCCTATGTAAACCAAAACCTAGTTTTTGTAAATCCATCTGGAATATTCCTAGGATTCTTCATAGGAGATGATAGCACACTTCATTATTTTTTTTCAGGAACATTTGAAGGGGAAAAGTCAGCTATCTGTGTCTGAGCTACCCCAGTTCAAATATTAATACCCTATAGATATTGCAGATAACATTTGGCCCAGGCGCAAAGGCAGCTTGTAAAGTTGTCTACCGAAGATACAAACTGAACTTGAAAACTTTTTTAGGAACTATCATCCAACCCAGTGAAACTTACTTCAGAAGGGATAAAGTTGAGCTGTAATTGAGAAGAACAAGACAAATGAACTGCTCCTTGAATCTGCATCATTGAAATCTGTTTTAGTTTCTGTACATGAGAAATAGCTTCTCCATCTATTTTCTGTGTTGTTTAAATACAGAGGATTGAGGACCGCAAAGAAACAAATCTTTCTGTCAGCCTGGGAGTAGTGTTGATTCAAGAAAGGAAGAGACTGAAAGGGAAAGAACAGAATCCAGGGGCTTAACCTGAAAGAGTACTGATGGTGGCGGGGGGGGGGGGAGAGAACAGTATGGTGGTGGGGGGATTAGTCAGCAGAGAAATGACAGAGAGCTTCCTACATATGCTGTTCTATTAGGCTTCATAGCATCTTCTGCTTCAGAGGTAATTACATGGATTTTCTGTCTTGTACTTGCAGAAACACAAGGCAACCGTCCACCACGGCTGGTAGCTGAGTGCTCCAGTGCTCCAGCTGCATGGGGTTTGGAAATATTTACACCTTTCTTTTTAAGGTTTCCACTTCCAAAGGAGAAATCCAGTAAAGGATCCAGCATCAAGCTGAGACGCCCCTTGGAAGGCCAATCAAACTTCTAGCAACACCTACTGCTAGGATTAAGATGGTATCTTGCTACATCCTTTGACGGTTCACAGTTTTAAAGCATTTGTTTTGACTGAGATCCTTGGAGTACTAGTAGAATAGTTGTTTTGTTGTTCTTTTACATAAGAAGCACAGATGATTGAGGCAGATGACTTTCAATCCCCACCCCACCCCGATTTTATCAATAGTTTTATCATGTTTTTCAGTTAAGGAACTGTCAATCCCATTTCTTGGATTTCAATGCCCTCTTTCATCAGACTTTTTGATCGGTCATCTTTCGATGCTATCAAGAGCTGTCCACTTTCCCAAATGATGAGAAGTCCAATGGAAGGCCAGAAGAGGCATTTCTCATTAATTGACAGAACTCTAGAAATGTGGAATTGAAATAACCTTGAAATGTTTGCAAGATTTGTTTTGCTTGCAAGACTAGAAGCATGTCATGTTAGGAGGAAGACTGCAAATCCTGCGTAAGATTTCCTCTCTGCCCCACCCCCAATCCCCAAAAAGCCCTATAGCTTGGGCTTTTTCATTCTGTACATATCCATCCTGTACGTATCTAATCCAGCAAACAAAACAAATCAAAATGATGTTGTCTTCTCTCTCCAGCTGCCTTACTGTGATTTCCAATTGGATGTATTTCCACTGCCTTGAACTAAATGCTGTCTTTCATCTAGATCATCCTCTCCCTCCTCCTTCTGTTTCTTCTGCTGGTATCACTGATGCTGTGAGACTTGAGAGTTCTTATCAATTAGAAACTTTAACGACTTTCTTGGGGGGGGAGAACACAAGCACCTCCAACTTTAATCTTCTAAATATCTAGAGAATCTAAATATTTCTTACTCTAGACTATTGTTCTTACTTCATGCCTTGATGGTGTCTCAGTTGGACTATTACAGTAGGTTATGGTGGGCCCTCCTGCTGCTGCTATCCATTCTTTGGTTGAGGTCCAGAACAGAATGGTCCATGTCAACCTAGATATTTCCTGGTTTACCCCTAGTTCTGCCAATCTTTATCTTAGTTGGGTCTTCTGGAGTTTTACCAGTTCAAATACTTGGTGCTGCCCTTCCAGATAATGCATATGGAAATAACTAGTCATTATGAATCCTTTAGTTGTAATTCATGTTCCTGTGCACTTGATGTGATCAGACAATTCAGGTCACTTAGTTTTCCCTTGTGTCAGAATAATTTTCACATCTTTGAAGGACTTCTCCCATATAGTTACTATTTCTTTGAATCAATTCACCCTCAAACTTTGTTTGGAGCCTCCGCTAATGCTTCATTTTTCATGATCATTCTGAAGTCAGAGAACTATTATTTTCAGTTGGAGTACTTAGGACCAGTTTAAATTATGGTAGTGTTGGGTCTAGATTTGTAAAATTGACTCTTGTGTGTATATGTGTGTGTGTCTGTGCATATGTATTTATATGTGTGTGTGTTACCTTATATTGCAATTTTATTATTGTCTACTTGTACTACACTGAGGTGTAAGTACATATCCCATAACAATACTACTACAACTACACAGCCAAATAAATCCTCTTTAAACTATATTGTGTCTACATTCAAACTTTTCCTATTTTTTTATCCATCACTCTCACTAGCCCTCAAGAAATATTCTAGACATCAAAACTAATACATGAAAGGATTCAAATAGACATTAGTAATAAACTTTAATGTTCAATGTTATACACACACACATACAGTGTGTGTGTGTGTGTATACACCCTTTGTGTGTGTACGTATGTCTGTGTATGTGTGTATATATGTGTGTGCATATGTATATATATACACACACACACACACACATATATACACACATACACACACACAAAGTGTATACACACACACACTGTATATGTGTGTGTGTGTACGTATGTCTGTGTATGTGTGTGTGTATATGTGTGTGTATGTGTGTGTGTATATATATATACACACACACACACATATATACACACACATACATACATACACACACACAAAGTGTATACACACACACACTGTATATGTGTGTGTGTGTGTACGTATGTCTGTGTATGTGTGTGTGTATATGTGTGTGTATGTGTGTGTGTGTATATATATATATATATATATACACACACACACATACACACATATATACACACACATACATACATACACACAAAGTGTATACAGACACACACACTGTATATGTGTGTGTGTGTGTATAACATTGAACATTAAGTATCTTGTCTCATCCATGTCAAGATAAGATAATCTTGACATGGACGAGACAAGATGGGAGATTTCACAGAAGGTTGTGGAGAATAACAGGACTAAGATCCTGTGGGACTTCCAGATCCAGATGGACAGGCAGGTACTGGCCAATCGACCAGACATTGTGGTAGTAGACAAAGACCAGAAGTCAGCGCTAGTGATAGATGTAGCAGTGCCAAGTGACAGCAACATCAGGAAGAAGGAGCATGAGAAGCTGGAGAAGGACCAGGGCCTGAAGGAGGAACTAGAGAGGATGTGGAAAGTCAAGGCCAAAGTGGTCCCAGTGGTGGTAGGAGCACTCGGGGCCATGACTCCTAAGCTGGGAGAATGGCCCCAACAGATCCCAGGAACAACACCAGAGCTCTCTGTCCAGAAGAGTGCAGGGCTAGGAACAGCTCAGATACTGCACAGAACCCTCAAACTCCCAGGCCTCTGGTAGAGGACCCAAGATTGAGGAAGACACAGACCACCCATGGGGATGAGTGGGGATTTTTTTTTTTTTTTTGTATAATAGGAAATAAATGGAAGGGGAGAATTTGTCATTAGAAAATTTTCCCATAATGTTTTTATTTATGATTTGTTGTCTATTTTTGTGTTACTCAATTGTTACTATCCAATGTAGAGCTTTTTTTTCTTTGCATTTTATTATTCTAATAAAGTGGTCATAGTGGTGGTAGGAGACCAAAGTGGTCCCACTGGTGGCAGGATTATGTGGGGCTGTGAATGACACCATACCCTGAACATGGACAGGGCTGATTTCCCCACCTGCCCACACACCGTTCTTTTGGGACAGTTACAGAACTTCCTTTGCAGTTTCCATTGTGTTCAATCTATGTCAGGCTTACCGCAAGGTGTATGTTTCCTGAATCAACATTATGGAGCCATTATGCTACTAAACTCCATGGCATGATCCCTGGAAATTTTGAAGGACACAAAGAATGTTTGGGGTGATTCCTGACTTGCACATTTGCAAGGAAAGTAAAATATCTTTATAAAGAGGGGAACAACCTGGGAGTAAGCATTGTGCCATTCAATCAACACATGTAAGACTTCAGATTGTAAGATTTTATAATGTGACTTAAATCAGGCCTTCTAAAGCTGCTGGTTTAATTTTCATGTGTGTATGTGTCCAACCTATCCTCTATTTATATCTATCATCATGAAACATCATCCTTCTTCACTGCAGAAATGGAAAAGGGCTCCAGTACCTGTGACTTTGGTTTCTATCAAACAGCGGATAACCTGGAGTGAAGAAAAATGGACTACACTTGGTACTGAAGTGAAAAATGAGGGTCTGCTAGTGTGAGGGGGTCAGATGAGATGGGAACCAACCCAGGAAGCTGATGAGTAGAGATGAGCACATATTGACAATAATAGGTGAAAATTACATACTGATTGGAACCAACTGGTTAAATGTTAATTGTTCACAATAGAATAATTAAAGAAAGCACTAAATACCATAATTCATATTGAAGAAGTCTCTAAACTCAGATATTTTAAGGCAGCCTCAAGTCTCCTATTCCCATCTAATATATTCCTTGCAAATTATTATCACCCTATTCAACTGCACTTTTACATTATATACGTTAAAGTATCTCTCCCTACTGGCTTCCTTAGTGAGGAAAGGTTAGTTTAAAGGTAGTCTCGTACCATTAACACTGCCTAACACATCAACACAATTGTCATCAATTGGCTCATGTGCTTTTTGTAGATTTCTGGTGCTACCAGATGCAGAAACTGGGTGACCACAGAGATGGCACCAAAAAGATGCAGAAAACGTGAACTCTTTGTTGCTATTTAGTGGTCAAGCAGAACCTGCAGGATCAGTCTGGTGGACATAAGAGTGTTGAATAGCTAGCATCTTTTGTTCAATGATTATCGATGCATATAACCAGTAATGTCTCTGCTGCCATTTAGTCCTGCCACCTACTGTTTGTTTGTTTGTTTGTTTGTTTGTTTGATTGATTGATGATTGATTGATTGATTGATTGATTGATTGATTGATTCATTCATTCATTCATTCATTCATTCATTTTATATAGTCCCCCATCTCACATACATGACTCTGGGTGGCTCACACAGTTAAAATAAGGGGAAAAAGAAAAGATACACCTACAAAGAAACAACCAGAAGAAATAAAACTATTAAAAACAAAGTAAAACAATTAAAACCACAAAACATGATCCTCAGGAAAGTGCAATCCATACATTACTCACAATACACCCACATACAGTACTTACTCAGTGACTGCATTCACACAGCTTGATAGAATAGGCTAAAATGCACGTAAGTAGATTGTGATTCAACATGGTTAGGTAATCACAGTGAAAGTGTGTCATGTGAACCAAAGTGATAAGCTTCTTCTGCCTTCCTTGATTCTCTTCAAGTGCTGGCCTGAGGTTGTTACTGGTGAAATGCTCCTATTCATTCTTGTTTTACTTAAGGAGTATGTGTGGTATAATTTCCCACATTTCCAGTGCCTTCAGTTTACTAATGCACTTCTCATCTCAACTCTCACTCCCATAAAACAAACTGGGCAGAAACATGTTCTGCCATTTTTGCTTCTTTTTGCCGTTCATCCCTCACAATAAACTGCCTACTCCCGCTACCTTTCCACCAGCTCTTCCACCTCTTAAATTTCTTCATCCATTTTACAATCTAAACACCCAAGACAAAGTACAAAGTGGTAGATGGATGTGGTAGATGCAAGGATGCTTTGCAAAGGTGGAAAGGCCTGAAGAGATACTTCAAGTAATGACACAACATTTATTGCAGAGAAGTTGCCAAGCTGAGCACTGCAGACTTTACCTCGCAATACAGTATGTAAACATTTGCAAAGGAAACAGGTGCACACAGACTCCAGGTCTTGCATATTTGCCCCTCGGTCACCTCCGTCATGGACGCCCTGCACCTTGATTCACAAAAATCTTTGAGGGTCCTCTTTCCAATGAAGGAGCCTTCCGTGCAACCTGTGAGTTAAATGAGACAAGTCTGTCTCCATTCATAAATATGTTCCATCCCAATTCCATGTTTATTTGTCAGGACCGCATGAAAAATGCTCTTTTAAGTACATGTTTGAAAGGTCTTTTCTCTCCAAGTGGATCTGTTAAAGCCAATTCTATTTGATCTGTGAGTGAAGGAACTGCTTTGGAATATACATGAAGTAGGAAAGCTGATGGATTTCAGTCCCGGCTTTTACTGCAGCAGAGGAGAAGAAGGCCTTTCTTCAAGGATCTTTAATTGTGAACAGCCTCTACTTCATCTCCTGGAGCTATTGGCTGAGCAATCTGGGTGATTTGTCTAAAGAAAGGTTAAGAAGTTCAAGACAATGTGATCTGAAGATTTTCATTCTTGGAAGAATAATGAAGTTGGTTTCTTTTCTTCTGTTCTTCACAGAAGATTAGGGAGAGCTGCATTATTACTCTGGTTGATTTGGGAGAAAGACATAGACACTCCTGAATTGAGAAGATGGATTCCAGTACACTTTCATCTCAAACAAACAGCACTCCCAGCGCAATGACAATCATAAAGTATACAGAAATGGAAGCCTGCTTTCCAGTTATAGACCCCATCTCGCTCCTTCCACTGTCATAATCACAGAAGTCATTAATGCGATGAAAACAAGGATACATAAAGAAGCCAAACCAGATCAATAGCAATAATTTGACATACACACACCATTCTCTGTGAAAATATCAATAGCAGAAAGGCATAGTAGGGATAGCTGGAGAAAAAAAAAATAGTCTCTGTAGAACATGTTGGCAGAAAATTAAATAACCACATGTCAGATGGAAGAAGGGCGATACAATGAAAAGTGAATGCATATTTGCGATGTACTGGCAGTTGGAACTAAATCATTCAAGATTTGTAATAATAAAAAAAAATCCTCTTCTTCCAGTCATTCAATTATATTTTGGATTTGATGTCTGCTTTTTAAATAGATACTATCTTCAAAACACAGGCAATTGAAAATCGGGCAGACAGGAAATGAAATGGGGGGATGAGGTGGGGAAAGAACACCAATATATTTTATTTTAAGGCATTTTATGAGCATGTCCCTTGATGGCTTCTAACTTCTCATGTTTTTTTATTTAATTATATTTTATTTTATTTTGCCTACTGGGTGACATGGATGATCTGAGCCACTTCTGAGTCTGCTTTATTAGAGCTCAATTTGGTCTGTCTTTCAAGACATTAAAGATTCTGAAGATCTTGACCTTGCTTGATTCAGAATGGCAGAATATATCAAGAATGTAGTCATAAACATGAGAATGTTACTTTCATTTTAACTTTTTAAAGAAGTATAAAACTAAAGTTGTTGACAATACACACGAAGGAAAAAAAAATCTTTAGAAAGGGAAATAATAAGGAGTTGGAGATGAGCTTCCATAAACCATATCATCCCACTAATTCATTATTTAAGGAAACTTTGTTGTCCAAATTCAAAGGTTAAAAGCTTAATTGAGATGCACTCAAATTCTGGTGAATATATACATAATTCTGAAAGCATGTCAACTAGCTTGACAAGGGAAATCACCAGGGAATGTGGTAAAATCACCAATGGCATTGCTGGCCTGTTTCTCTGGCCCAACATCAGTGGCAAATCTTCCAAACAGGTTACAGAATGAGCCAGGTTTCTTCATCAGGGTTTACTCTGTAGATAACAGCAGTAATCTTTCCCTCCCCGCTTAACCCTCCAAATTTGGTTGGTACTGGATGAAAATACCAAGATGGGCAATGCTGGTTGAGATCAGCTCTACCAAGCTTCCCCACCTAAGCCTTGGTTGTACTCTGTTGTGGGCCTGTTTTTGTGATATATCATTTATTAACTTATCTACAAGTTAACCATAAGTAGAGACTTAACTAACCATCTAACATGTGTGCCTCAAAGCTCATGACTCTATACAGTATTACATCTCTAAGGGGCTTCTTAAGCATCTGATGAAATGCTCACAAAAATGTCTGCCTTCTAATAAAACATGTTTTTGACTGATTTTTGAGTACCATAGACAAACACTGCTCTCCTCCTACAATATTTTTAAGGAGGTAAGCTTGTGTCCCAAATTTCACTGCAGAGCTCAAATTCCACCATCTCTACCTGAGATCCTCTGCCCTTAAAACCAGCTATTACCTTTGTCCATGTTGTAAGCAAACCAAATGAGAGTGCTATTTTGGGTAGGAGAGAACTAAGTCTCTCTTCCAATGGCACATCTTTCAGAAGAATCCATAATTTCAGTGACATCTCTAAGGAAAAGCAAGATCTTGGACCACTTTCCCCAAGCCATCAAAAGCCAGTCATAGAACACACAGGCCTTGTGCACAAGGTGCTTGGTATCAACATCTGTAGTAACATGTCCTCTGGGATCTTCATGCCCCACCAGATTTTATTTCTATCTTAATAATATGCTCTTTTTGGAAATGTGGTTGTCTTGCCAAAGAGGCAAGGATGGGTGGAGACTGAAGGTGTTAAAAAGAGGGTAGAAAGGATTAATCTCCCAAGTTCTGAACAAGCAGCCCCACCCTGTTGGTATTTCGGAGATTCTTGAAGACCTGGCTCTTCACCCAGGCCTTTGCGAGAGTGAACAAAGCCCCCTTCTGGGTGATGTGGGTTTGCTTTGGCTGTTGTCCACTTTGTGCCATCTTTTGTTCTTTGCTTTTATCATGGTATTCTTTAATTAAATAAATAAGTAAAACCAAATTTATTCCAGAATTGCTCAGTCCTTAGTTTAGCGTTTCTCAACCTTGGCAACTTTGTGGAATTCAACTTCCAGAATTTCCCAACCAGCCATGCTGGCTGGGGAATTCTGGGAGTTGAAGTCCACACATCTTAAAGTTGCCAAGGTTGACAAACTCTGCCTTAGTTTCTTACAGAAAGCAGCTAAGGTAAGAGCTGCTCTAGCTGGTGCCAAACCATTATTGACTTTATGGGTTAAAACCAACACTTTGAATTGCACCTTAGAGCCACTAGGCAGACAATGGAGCACCTAAAATACAGATATTAAATGCTCCTAATGTTGACTGTCAGTGAGCACTTGGGGCACTGAATTCCATATCAACTGAAGTTTTCTGATGCTCTTCAAAGGCAGTCCCGTGTAGAACCCATTGTAGTAGTCTAGAATGTTTTCAGCATTGCAAACCTTCCTAAGTTTGGGGATCCCTGTTAAATACAATGTCTTAACATTTGTATTCCCAACTCTTAAGTAGCTGATAAGATGTCAAAGACACTGAATGAATTTCATGGTTTTTCTGGGAGTGGGGCCCACTTTCACAGCACATTTGTGGGTCATTCCAGGACCAGAATAGCAATTAGATATTTCTCTACAAAATGCTAGCCAGAATTGGCCCAGTGCAGCGAGGAAATACGTTGCGACTGCTGGAACACTGCAGCTGGTTCTCTTATCTCAACATGTTTTCTAACTTACAATGTTTGTAGAGATTAAAGAAACCTTCCCTTGACATTGGCTTTAGAGGTTAAGCTTTCTTAAGCGTTAAAGCTTCTGGTGGGACAAGGTGGAATACTAGAAAGGTTATATTTATCAAACTACTGAGGAAGGTTCAGGAGACAGGTTGGGAGAAGGCCATCACTGAAAACATCTTGAAACATGTCACTTGAAAGGAAGAATTCAGCAAAAAGAGTTGACCCCTTTTATGGTGGACAGAAATAAAGTTTTGTCTAAAGAAATACTAAGAAGGCCAAAGGTTCATAGGAAAATCCAACCTTCTCCTGGCTGGGCTATTGCTGCTTCAGAAATGTGTATTTATTAGAGCTGTACAACACATCAACTTTGAAGGGAAAAATATGGTTTCAATGGAACATTCATGGGGCACCTGTCCACAACTTCTTAAAGCAGCTCTTCTTTTCCTCAGGTGGTGTGGCTGTCCCTCACAGCAAAATCTCAAGAAAAAATGTATTTTGTTTCAGGAACCCCAACAGGCACAATGTCTCTAGCCCTCCTCAGCCTCTGAGGGACTGATTCTTCTTCAAATCCCAAGTGCTGCAGCACTGTAATGCAGATCAGCAGGAAATGGTGATTTTCCTGTGTGAGCAGCCATCAGAAACATCAGTCATCTGCATAACTGCCAGCTTCTCAAAGCTACTTCATAATGAAATCAGTCTGCATCTTTCAGCTCATTAGATGAAGGGACTTGCAGGATACTATTCCCACTTTACAATAATTTCAAGGATTGTCCAGACAAAGTTCTCATCCTTAAGTCACCGTCCCACATTTTCCATGCCTTCTGTTCAGTTTTCTCCTAAGAAGGGTAATCTATTTAGGCAGAAGGAGATGGAAGAATGCCTGTTTTTCAGGATGTGGCCCTTCCTTAGTCTTCCCCCATCTGCTCCACCCAGCCCGGGGCATGCTGCCTTTAAAGTCAAGGTGGTGAAATGGTTAAGGTTAAGCCCACCCTCAGTTATGGAAGCTCACAGGAGACTGGTCTAGTTGTTCTGTGTGTTAGCCCAGCCTACCTCATATACCCAGTCTTGAGGTCTGAGAGAAAAGGCAGGATAGAAATCTCATAGTAATCCCATAATTTGCCTTCCTGTCCTACTTGGAGTTGCAGATAATTTTTTCTTCAGCCCCATACAAACCCAGCAAGATAAAGGAAGCAAAAACTCCAGAGTTCTTCTGAAATTGGGCAGTGCCAAAATCAAATTAAACCAATCAACCAATCAATCACCAAGAACCACACAGATTTCAAGTAGGTCTCTTTAATGTTAGTCTGGGGTAAATACAAAATCTGAGGAAATTATTACTGATTGCACAGTCAGTCAGATGTTTAGACTGGATATGGCATTTTTATCCACCTATCGAGTGCACACATCTGGCTGACTGTGTGATGAACAAGAATAATTTATAAAATTTATATGCCGCCTGACTCTCACCAGTTGCAAGAGGAACATCTCATTTCCTCTTATAATGAGTTCATTAAGGTGGAGTCACTCTGCATAATTTGAAGTGCTCCTTGCCAGGTTTTTTCACCATGGGACACTTCTCCCATTCCTTTCTGAGCCTCCCTGCAATTTCTTGCACTAGCAGTGTTGTGATGTGATGGGACTGACTGTTCCCACCTGAGTGCCTCTTGGACCTGCGAACTGGGGCTCTGGGTTGTAGCTGAGTCACCCCTCTTCTTACTGGGGGGAGGATGGCAGGTTTCAGCCATGATACTTATTTCTTCCTTCCTTACTCTGACCATTCCAGCAGCGAACATGAGTGCAAGCATTTGCACCCATCTGTTCTCACCGCTGCTACTTTAGAGTCAAATACTGTGGCTTCAAAGGTATTGAAATCCTATTTTGAGCTTCTCTTTTTATCTTTTACCGTTAGAGGAGAAGGAATATTTTCCTTTGTAGTGGGTGTCCCTCGCATGAGCATCCTTTATAAGAAATGATTCCCATATGCTCACATGACAACACCAATTCTAAGGACAGCAAAGAGGTGCCCAAGGCAACTGCACACTTCTGGCACATTATGTCCTATCCATTGCTTTCAAGGGACAGTCCTTCGAAACATGAATCTGCCTTAGTTGACCTCATGAACCATGTCATTAAAGATATCACTGAAAATAGAAGCTCCTTTCATGGTTCAAAAGCACAGAGGCCTTGATGACTTCTGTTCTTACAAATCAAAGTACTTAGCATATAACATTTGGAATACTGAATATAAAGTGTGGGGGATAAATGATTTTCTAGCCTTACATCCATGATTGTTGTAAGGGATTCTGCCATGTCCAGCAGCCAAGAGGCAAACAGAAATTGCTTGATGTTCTTGGAGGAGAAGGAAGCAGGAAGCAGATAACAAGAAACAGGTTGCTGTCTTTTCCATGGTGTGAAGGGGGTCAATATATGGGCACAATAATGGATTGTTTACTCTAGAAGGTGCTAATATCAGTAGAAAGAATGGGCTTAGAAAAATAGAATAGAATTTAGAGGCACTAGGTCAGCCCATAGTGAGGTCACCTCATGTTCTTATCCAATGGTACATTCTGGGTACAAAGGTGATGTTAACATTGGCAATGTGATTCGTATGGATCATTTCACAGGGTATATAACCTGTAACCTTGTAGGTTTTGGAGATCTTCTGCATTCTGCATGGGAGATGGGCAGCATACAAATTTAATAATAAAATGAATGAATGAATGAATGAATGAATGAATGAATGAATGAATGAATGAATGAATAATAAATTCCTTTGATAAGGAGTCCAGGGATCGCTGTAGTTGTGCATGCCAAGATTCTTGATCCCACTGATCTCCAAACATTTTGGTTTCTTACTCCAGGGGGCATTTTTCCCACAACAAAGGTGTGATGATTCATGACTTGGTTTATTAATTCTACTAGTCCCCTAATGCCAATGAAGCCAAAAAGAAAAAAGGTTGCATGCTGTTAGGGGAAATGCCAGCATGGAGGTTCACAATTTCTGCTGTGTTTGAGGATAGCCTACAGGACACAAGTGGGATGCAGAAGTGGCCAGGTTTAAAAAAATGTAGAAGGTGGAATATTTCATATAATGATTAATCTACAGTAGGGACAAAATGCAGCTGGGTTTCTTGGCAAGCAAGCAAGCAAGAAGAAGAATCATTCATGGAAATTCTATGTTGCAATGCTGAGTGCTACAAAAAGCAAACACAAGTAGATAATATGGAAAAAAGGTCATGTTTGCAATCAAATGGCAAGATGCTAAATGAGGTCCACGCCTTGTGGTAGAACTTCCAATCCTTTGTACAAAAAAGGCTCGGCAGTGACTGTCTTGACAGATTAGTTTAGAAATTATGGAGAACACACAGCACTTTTAGATGACCATGTAGCAGTCTTGCAAAGAAACGGGTCTCTCTCCCCCACCTTATCCCAGCCCCTCTCTTATATTTAAATGGCAGATTGTTGTAAAATACATGGCTGGTAAATGTAATATTTAGATAACTTGGCAAAAGTACATGGTTTAGCTATGCATAGATTAGAAAGAAAGAGAAAGAAAGCATTTGAGAGTTGCACTGACAACTTTAAGATGTGTGGACTTTGACTCCCAGCATGGACTTCAATTTCCCAGCATGCTGGCTGGGGAATTTTGGGAGCTGAAGTCCACACATCTTAAAGTTGCCAAGTCTGAACAACATCTCTCTCTCTCTGTCTCTCTTTTATATCTACTCTGTGTTCTCCCTCTTTCTCCAGATCTCTAAGCTTTGCCTTTGCTTGTTTTCCTTCTATGTGAATATACTCCAAAGCCTTTTTTACAGACCTCTGGCAAAATGTAAATATTAGTCCAAAGAAGGAGATGCCATGTATTGGTCAGAGTAGATGATTTTGAAGTCATCTACATAGTCTACATATTCACAGGTATTACGATGCTTGGGAAGTCTCTGAGGCACACGGTAAACAGACCTCCTGTTCCTGTTGTTGAGTTTACCAGACTTATGTCTCATACGTGGGAGAGATCCCTTTCAGGTTTATCCTTGTTAAAAATAAAAACTCACAGGTTGCAACACTATCAAGGTCAAGGGAAATGTGGCTGCTGTCAACAAAGGTCTTGGAAAGACAAGCAAACCTGAGAACAGAGTTTCCTTGGATTTGTTTCCCAAGTTTCAGAAATCCAAGGCTTTTTTTCCCTCTGCATATAGATCAAGAGATCCTGGAAATTATTGGAAGGAAACTTATTCTCAGCATCTGTTCTCCTTGGTAAATATACAAGCCATGTGGAGATTTTTAAGCCTCCCTCTCCATATCTGCCTCTGCATACTTATGTTTCTGGCTGTGGACCAGAGGAATTTAGATATTCTTGAATCAAAGTCTTACTGAAAACTTTTTGCCAACATTAAGGGGAAATTCAGTCTGCTGAAGAAAGCTTTACACTCTTATGAATACAGAACAAGTCTAAACCTGAGCTGTTAGTTCAAATTAAGTTAAAAGTCTGACATGGACCACAAACTGAAAGCTAGGAGCTAGGGACCCCTATCCCAAGTTTCTAGTCCATTTGGTCTTGAGGCCTACTGAATCCATATTTATTTATATGTTGGGTTTCAAAAAATACTTTTTTGCCAATGAGAGAGAAGGATTAATTTGATGATGATGATGATGACGACAATGATCATTCAAAGAGAGGTGGTCCTCTTAATTCATCCAATACAGAACTACCACCAATATCTTTTAATGGTTCTCCATGTCATGGAGGAGAAGGGAAGCACAGCACATTATTATTGTTGGTTGCATCATCAGCCAGATGTTTAGACTGGATTTGGCATTTTTATCCACCTATCAAGTCCTTCCCAAGGACCTGGGGTAGGCAACTGTCGTTTGATGGTGTGAAAGGTATTGTCGCAGGATATAAGCTGTTCCAAGTCAAGCTGCCTTTTGCAATGGACTGATGGTGATTTTGTCAATGCCGATGGTGTTCAAGTGGTGCTCCAGATGTTTTGCGATTGCACCTAAGGTGTCTATAACTGTTGGTACTACCTTTGCTTTCTTTTGCCACAGTTGTTCTACTTCTATTTGCAGACCTTTATATTTTGTTATTTTCTCCAGTCCTTTCTCTTCTCTTCTGCTGTCTCCAGGTATTGCGATGTCCACTATCCAGACTTTTTTGTCTTTCTTATCAACAGTTGCTAAGTCTGGGGTGTTGTGTAGCAGTTGCTTGTCTGTTTGAATTCTGAAGTCCCAGAGCACTTTAATTTCTTCATTTTCTATGACTTTGCCTGTTTTGTGGTACCACCAGTTCTTGCTTGGAGGCAAATGGCATTTCTTGCAGATATTCTAATGCACAACTGTTGCTACTTTGTCATGCTGTTGTTTGTAGTCAGTCTGTGTGGTCTTCTTGGAGCAGTTAACTAGGTGGATGATGATGATGATGATGATGATGATGATGATGATGATGATGATGACGATGACGATTTTGTTACAACCTGCAAGTAGTGGAACAGCCTTCCTCTTGAGATTAGATTGGCACCCTCATTTTTGGCCTTTCAGAAACTGTTAGACAGAATTGTTCCAGAGTGCCTTTTGGGAGTCAATAGTCCCCATTATACTTCCCATTTTTATGACTGCTTATGTTTGTATTTTACATTTGTATTTATGTTTTTATGCAGTAAACCATCAGGAATCTTAAAAAAAAAAGATTGGCAGTATAAAAGCACAGTAAATAAATTTATTAATGAAATAGGAGTAATGATAGTCCAACTTTAGTTCTATGATGCAGAGGCTAGATCGCCATCTGTCGGTGATGCTTTAATTTGGATTCTTCTCACTCATATCTGTGATAGAAAACTTACCAAAGGAACACCAACAGCCAGAGAGGATCCAATAATATTGTGTTATTTCCAAAGCTAATTATATTCTTTATATTTAATTTTACTTAAATTTCAATGAAATTACATCGATTAGGACTACATTCATTCAAATTTAAGGGGAATTGTAGTCCTAGAACTTTGCCTACCACTGTTTTTGGAGCCACTGTGGAAATTCCATAGGGAACATTGGAAGCAGGTCACCCTCATTAAGATAACCCATGGAACAAGTGCAGAAACATGACCCAGTGTGTGCCTTGAAAAATAGTTCACCCAGAATCTCATTACTTCCATCTCAGCTCTCATATAAGTCACATCATGTCAAGCCCAGAAGTGGAAAGGCTGATAGAACAGGGAAGCTGACATAACCATGTATGGTCCTGGGAGGTCCACATACTGTTTTGGGAAGTGTAAGTCTACCTCCATCCTGTTTTGGAGCAGAGATGCTTGTCCCGCCCTACTGGGGATTTAAAATTGGATGTAACACTCCATCAGCTGGAATGAGCATGTATCAGCATGCATCTGCTGAGTTGGAGGAACAAAGGTTTTTTTGTTTTTTTTAAATCTGGAGTTTTGCTCTCTCCTCCTTCTTTGGTAGCTTATAGCTCCTACTCTTAATATAACAGTGTGGTTATACCCAGGATTTTTTTTTTTTTCCCCTTCTGTTAGCAAATTGGCTGTCATAGTAGGATTTTTACCCATTTGGGCTTGCTTTTAAGCAGAGATTAGAGGGAAGTTTCTTTATTAATTACCTTAATTAATTAAAGTTTCCTTCAAATTGAGGACAACTCCTGGTGATCTCATAGAGAAAACCATATAGTCTTCTTGGCAACAATATGGAAGGTACCTTCCATTGCCTTCTCCATCTTCTTCCTTACTTCCTCCCTCTCTCTGGTTTCCAGGTAGTTTCCCATCCAGGTCTCCTATCTAGGGTCTACCCTTGCTTAGCTTTTCAAGATCAGCTAATAGCAATAGCTCAGTTCTGTTCTTAACTAATCAATATTCTAGCCTTTAGATCAATAAAATTATGTACTGTCATTTACTAAGGCTTGAAAAGTCTCTAAGCTGATCATTCTACCAAGATCCTCTTCAATCCCATAAAATGCAACCTTTATTCCAGTCTGAATCACAGAATCATAATAGAACCTAGAAGAGAAAATTTCATACAGCCTCACTGATTAAAAGCTAGCTCATCAGGGAAAAGTTAGGCTACAGGTCTTCTTTCTGGTGCCAACTTTTCCATAGTCCATGTTGTCTTTGACTGCTAGAAGGAACAGTTACTTGTAGGAGGTCACCAGCAAGTGTGAAGTGGTGCAGTCCATACCCAAATCACAACCAAGTCAGACTGATTGGTAGTGGTTATGCAGAGGGTAAAGGGTAAAGGTTATGCAGAGGGCACAGTTTTGCAACATGCATTCCATGAGTCAAGCAAACCTACTGCTTTTGCAGACCACAGATTTGGTATCTTCTCAGGGTCCAATAACCCAATGGGCAGGAAGTGTCCACATTGTGGATTTCTCCCAAACCAAAGTCATGCTCTTCTAATTTGCCCTTTGCACTCTACACAGTAAGAATTTATGAAATGGGAAGAGTTGCTGTCTCCTACCCATGAGGTAATCCCTGCCAGAAGTTGATATTTGAAAGGAAGGCCAAAGGATGCTGGCCTGTTTCTACCATCCACAGCAAAACCAAGATGTGGTGGAAAACTCTTCTGTCACTTGAGAAGCTCTGCTTAATTGTTAGTCATGATGTGCTGTGGACAGAACAATTAGTTGTATCTATATTAGATCTAAACTGTAATTATTTGTTACATTAATCATGACTGGAGTGAGAATGTAATTAGTCACGAACATTAAGTGATTTTTCTCCCTCTGTGTGTGTCTATATGCTTATGTGTGTCTGGAAGCATGTTTCCCTCAAAGAGAGAGGGAGGGAGATTTTATTGTTATTATTCTTCACAGGATTAGCATCATCTCAAAAGAATGGATAGGAAAACTATCCATTACTTAAACCACTTGGATATAAAGACATCTGGATGTGTGGAAACATGCTAATTGAGCGAAGTGTATTCTGACTCCAGGAGAAATCTGGAAATTCATAGTATTTGGAAAGAAGAAATTACCTACTGAAGCTCAGTAGGGTGGGTATGAGCATTCTCTCAGCCATTGGAGAAATGGGGAACTCAGCTGGAGAAGACTAAATAAAGCCATACCTTTCAAAGCAAAAGTCACCAAACTCTTTTGGGTCAATGGGCAGGTTTGAAATGCTGAGAATATATTATGGACAGTCTCACAAAATGGCTCCCATGGAGGGATGGACAATCCAAAATGTGCACTCACCTGAAGGCGAAATTGGTGAGCTTACTCCCCACTATTATGGTCCCTCTCTGCCGACCTATTTTACCTCTGTCTCTTTCTCCTTCTCCTTCTCCTTCTCCATCTCCCTCTCCTCCTTTTCCTCCCTTCCCTTCCTTCTCTTTTACCCTCTCCTCCCTTTCCCCTCCTCCTTCTCCTCTCCCTCTCATCCTTCTCCTTCTCCTTCTCCTTCTCCTTCTCCTTCTCTGTCTAACAAATAAGCACCCTTTCAAGCAAAGCACTTTTTTAGTTTTTAAGAAGACCTTAGGTTCTATGTGGGGCCAAGATACATACTTGGAGATGAAGATGATGATGGAGTCTAGGACTTTGTTTTTCAGAATCTAGTAAAAAATAAAATAGAGTCGTGGAACATAGATGTCAAGGGAATACAGTAGTCATTGGGGACATTGGTACCCATGGATGTTGATCTTGAGGAACTAAAAACATCCACGTTGAGCATAGCACCTCCCCACAGACTTCTTAGCAGACTAGTCACCAAGTTAGTTGTTTAGGCATGCTAAGATTTGAGTGACTATGAAGTTTGTAATCAACACTGAAGTCTACAACTCAGCATTTGGTGGTGGGAGTCCTTCAAGTGAGGGATGTAAGAATCTGGTTAGTTTTTTTCCCACCAAACTTTCCAAGCTGCTCCTCCTTAGAAAGGATGTGGAAGGTATTACAGATCCTCTTGCTTTCCTTCTCAAAGGATTTCTTCATGCTGGGCGATCCTTGAACTCAAGGAAGACGGATATGCAACTGCTCCTGAGAGCAGAGGCAGGAGTGTTGGCTTTCACACGTGGACAAGGACCTTTTACAAGCTGTTCATTGCAGCTCTCAGTTCCTACAAAAGAGGAGAAGAGGAGAAACACTACGCTAGATTAGAAAGTAGAAGCAGCCGGGCCATCCTGGGCAAGACTCAGCTGTCAACTCAAATCAACTCTTCACTATGTCCAGTAACTGCAGTTTAATAATCTTCCTCTTTGGTCTTCCACTTGCAAGGTAAAGAATAACAAAACTTCTGTATCCATAACTTTGACAACAATCAGAATAACAAGATTTGGACAGTACAGCAGCTTGAATTTTTTATGTAGCCAGCATCTCTCTGGTTTTTTACAGGCATAGATAGATAGATAGATAGATAGATAGATAGATAGATAGATAGATAGATAGATAGATACACACATATGTGTGTGTTTGTGTGTTTGTGCATGTTTATGTGTGTGTATTTTTACAGGCATATACACAGAGACACCTGTTATCCTGCAGAAGAAGTGCGGGGGGGGGGACTTTTTAACAGTTTCAGCATTCTCGAGCTCATTACACTGATCTGTCAGATATGACAACTTGGCTAATCCTGGTTATTCCATTTTTTGACAAGGTGTTGTCTATGGTTCCCTAGCATAATGTCAGATTTTAAAGGTGCAACCAACTTGGAGAAGCTTATTTTCCTGAATTTATTCCTTCCACTCTCCCTCTCTGCAACTTGTCCTGTCAATATGGCAAATTTCATTTTATTAAGAAATGGTGGGAGGAAGCAGATGCTTGCTCAGTCCCTTTTTTTTTCCCCCTCCCTTCCTTCTATCCGGCAGAATCTGACAAGTATCTTGCTAAATCCGGAACTTGGAAGTCAAGCAGCAGGCTGGAGAAGATGAAGAATTAGCAGGATCCAAAGCTTCAACATTTAGCCCCCCAAAGCTCCTGATTTAATACATCTCTTATTTCCTGCTGCATGCAGTAATGAAGGGTATTACCTTATTCTTGGTCTTTGCTTGAGGTAGAGGCAAGAAAGGAGAATGTTTCATTAGCCTGTTATTTTTCACCTAACATCAACTTAGTCACAGCTCACAGAAGTTGATAACTTGCAATGAATAGCTTGGAAATCAGCCCTCGCTGGAAGATCCATGTTGTCTCATTGGGGTGGGGGGGTGGGGGGGTGGGCAAACTTTCCCCAGGAGTTGCAAAAGGCATGGGATCCCCACCTGCTAATAATGATGGGTGGGTAATTTATTTTACTTATTTATTTATCAAATCTGCATGCCGCCCATCTCCCCCAGAGGGTTACTTAGGAAAAGAGCTCAGAAGATTAGTTGGGGGAACGGACAACATTGCCCTTGTCACTTTTGCATTTCTTCACCCACTGTTGTTACAGGGAACCTGGTGATCAACCAGAGATCCCTCTGAAAAAAAAAGGGGGGGGGGAAATCCTTTCTCTTCCTTAACAGAGTACACAGGAAAAGAGCACTTTGAAAGTGAGAAATTGGGAAGTGTTATGTCAAGCCGGCTCCATAGGATGTCACTGGGCAATCCTCTCCTTTATGTACCTGCATTCTGATGCAGCTACAGGAGGGAGTTTGCCTGATGACATCACTCCCCTTGCTTGGGATTTTGGAAGCAGATCTTGTTTCTTGCTTGCTAGCAAAAACAGACCAGCCAGCCACTGCAGCTGGTTTGTTTTCTGCCAGTAATGGCTAACCATCGGCTGACAGCAGATGGGTTGCAACTGGTCTGTTTTTGCAGGTCAAGAATCATTTAATTTAATTTAATTTAATTTAATTTAATTTAATTTAATTTAGCCATCACTCAACCCCAAACTGGCACTGGGCGGTGTACAGTAAAACCAACAGAATAAAAACATAATAATTATGAAGAACTTAAAAAATCCAAAAACAAGAACCTATGGCAGATCTGGCTAACCACACACATATTCTCTAAGGCGTTCCAGAATGCCAGTGTAATTCAACTCCTCTCCTGCCATGAAAACCCATTGGAAAATCTTGGGTCTGTCGCCACTTCCCAGCCCAAGCACCTTTCACCAGGTTGTTGATGAGCAAGGGGAACCAAAGCAAGAATTTTGTATGAGCTCCTGGTGGAACATCAGCGTATAAACCTAGAGGAATAAAGTGAATCAGTAGGGTTTTCTGTTCGCCCAAAGCACAACTCTAGTTGTGTGTGGATAAGACAACCATGCAAAGAATATCAGAGCAAATCCCTGGTCCCATAAAAGGAAGGAGTCTCTTTTAAAAATAGTCACCTGCAAGAATCCTCTTTGTGCTACTCAAGGTGCACATTTTGCAAGGGAATGGAACTGATAGCCATCCAGATGTTGTTGACCTACAACTCCACACATTCCTTTTCCATTATGGATCAATGGAATTAATTAATTAATTAATTAATAGATAAATTTGTAATGCTTAACTAAGAAGTGGAAACAAACAGCACATACTCTAGAAGAGGACAAAGGTGACTCTGGAGCAGGTATGTGAAGACTGTCAGCTCATGTTTTGCTAATGTACTCCAAGCTCATCTCTGTGCCCCTCTGCAAACTGGTTCTTCTCTACAGCTTCTGAACAGCCGTGTTGGAACCACTGAAATTCAGTTCAAGGATGTCTTCTAGGTGCGTCAAAAAGTCAAGAGACCAGCAATGTCATTGCAAAGCTTTTGCCTTTTTTAAAAAATGTGCATTGCATATAAACTCTAACTCATTAAAAAAAGGGGTGGGGGAGTTTCAATTGCACTTTTGTGGCCCCATCTTGATTTTTTTGACCACACCCTGTAGGCACCCCTGACTGTGGTACTAACATTCCCCTATGGCCTTGAAAAACATCCATCTCCTATTCCATTTCACGTATGGCCACTTAAAAAAAAATAAAAAATGGGTAGCTCGAATTGAATTTCAGGGGTGTGTGGGGAACAAAATTAGCCAGGGACCTATTTGGCTGATAAGCTGTATTTTGCCCATCCCAGAGTGGAGGGCTTTAGCAGGAAGTGGTTGTAAAGAATGGCCAACATTTGCCCCCAACTACAGACACAAAAGGAAACTTCAAGTTATTTCTGTGTCTCGCCTGAAGTCTGAAACCAGAAAAACAAAAGCAAAAAGAACTTCAGAAGAGAACACCCAAATATATGAGGAGATTGAGAATACAATCCATGGATGAATAAACTCTTAGAAATACATGCTAAGATAAAATAAGAAAACAACACTCTCATCGTCAAGTTATCAAATCCATCAATCCCATAAATGTTGCCCTGCCATTTGAATTGTGTGAGGAAATTTGAAACAGAGCAGGAAATGGGAGCCATTCATGTGCAGGGAACAATCAGATAAGGAAATTAAACTATATGTTGAATTCTGCTGCACAACGCTTTCCCTTAAGGCTACAAAAATAACGATTTGATTATCAAAGTACTACACAGGCAGCTCGTCCTCCGTGCTTTCTTTCTCTTTGCAGAGGAACTTTCAATGAAATTTGCTAAGCCGTACCTCTGGGAAGCAGCCTCCATAGATGTCCCCTCAAAATGCCAGAATTAATCATTTGCTTGCTACAACAGATAGCCCTCCTTCCCTCCAAGGCTCAGGGAGGGTCCTGAAAGATAAGAAGCCAGGCTGAAGCATCCCTGGTCAATTACCAATTAAACAAAATTAACACTGTACTACTTGGGGAATAAAGGAATAAAGTAAAATAAACTCACATAAGGATTTCAACCAGGCAGCTGAGTCCTTGAAGGGGAATGTCCAAGTGGCATTGTATCTATGGCAGTCACACGGAGCAGAGTCTGGATTGATCCCCCCTTCTCTTTCAGGCACTGTCACTGCAGAAGGTGTCAAATGATTCTAAATATAACTAGCAGATCATCTGCAAACCAACCATTCTAAATCAAAGTGATTTCCCCTAACTTTTTCTCTTGTCCTAAAGTTGTGGGTGGCACTGTGACTATTTGAATAGGAAGCTTCTCTTGGTCCATAACTCAACTGGCCTGGAACTGATACGGAAAATCCTCAAGAGGTGGCTATTCAGCCTCTTCTTCAAAGACTCCAGAGATGGAGAACCACAATCTTCATAGATAGACCATTCCACGGTTGGACAGATGGTTAGATTCAGATGTTTTTCTTTATATTTAAACAAACTCAATATAGCGGCAACTTATTCCCATTATTTTCATACTGCTTCCTGTAAAACAGTGCTGAAGGAGTTTAGAATCAAATTCAAAAAAATATATGACCTTATGACATTGTCTGCAGGCTTCCACAGGCTTAACTATGGACCATTTATGAATAACCCTAGCTATAAAATGCTTCCATCATGGACAGCTAACGAAGGAAGCTGTAAAAGAAAAGGGGAAATAGGGACAGAGAATACGAGAGAGAAAGTGAGGAGACAAAGGTGTGGGTGTTCTTCAAATGAACACAGAAAGATTTAGGAGAACCAAAGAAAGAAAAGTCAGCATTATATGGAGACAAATCAATACCTTGGAATTAAAGTATGTGTGAAGGATAGGGGCATTGCACTCTAAAAATAGGAACAGGGCAATTTAGAAGCTAATCAGCCCTCTGTCACTGCAAAATTAATAAGTTTTTTTTAAGGGTTTTTTAACAAGACATTAGGCCTCCACAGAGCCTAAAAGTCCTGAAGAGGTGGAGAAAGGTTCAGTATCTGGAGGTGTTATTAAACTTCTATTATTAGATTGGGCATGATTTGCAAGATTTGGTCAGGAGAAGAGCAAGGGAGGCTTGGGGAAGTTAAAAATAAGATTGTTCAGCTACAATTGTTTTATAAGAAGTAGGAAACGAGAAAGAGAGTGAGAGAGAGGGGGAGGGAGGGAGGGAGGGAGGGAGGGAGGGAGGGAGGAAGGAAGGAAGGAAGGAAGGAAGGAAGGAAGGAAGGAAGGAAGGAAGGAAGGAAGGAAGGAAGGAAGGAAGGAAGGAAGGAAGGAAGTGTCAGAAAACGACAGACACGGGTTCGGTTGTCCAGTAGACAGAAGTTTTTATTGGGCACGTTTGCAAAGGTGGGTCCCTCCCGCAGCAATGGAGGAACCCCGAAGCAAGGTCTGACAGGTTTTTATACCCCCTACCTGTCCTCCCCCTCCTACGAGGGCTTGGCTCACAATCTCACCTTTTTTACCGCTCCGGAGCGCTGCTAATTAACCGCAAAACCGCAGACATTCCACTTCCGAATCCAATCAGCGCAATACACATTCCAATCCCCACTTGACCCGACAGCCGCCCCCTGCCGTTTCTCTTCACTCTGGAGCGAACGTGCCTCTTGCCTGCAGTCTTTCCTCCCTCCTGCCGCCCCTCTCCACTCTGGTGCGAGTGTGCCTTTTGCCCATCCTCCCTCCTGCCACCCCCCGAGGCTGCCCCATGGTGCACAGCGCTCTCCCCTAGCAAACATGGTTCGTTTGAGGCCCTCACTTCTCCCTGCCTTCTCACAGAAGGAAGGAAGGAAGGAAGGAAGGAAGGAAGGAAGGAAGGAAGGAAGGAAGGAAGCTAGCTAGCTAGCTTTGTGGTATTGCAAGGGATTTTCATTTTGTGTGTGTGTGTGTGTGTGTATAACTCTCTGATCTGCAATCCTCCCCTCCCCTCCCCTCCCCTCCCCTCCCCCTCCTCCTCCTCCTCCTCCTCCTCCTCCTCCTCCTCCTTCTTCTTCTTCTTCTTCTTCTTCTTCTTCTTCTTCTTCTTCTTCTTCTTCTTCTTCTTCTTCTTCTTCTTCTTCCTCTCCCTCTCCCTCTCCCTCTCCCTCTCCTTCTCCTTCTCCTTCTCCTTCTCCTTCTCCTTCTCCTTCTCCTTCTCCTTCTCCTTCTCCTTCTCCTTCTCCTTCTCCTTCTCCTTCCCTTTCCCTACAGCAAGCGATTCCAAGCAAAGCAACCCTGTTTCTAACCCAACCCGCCTGTGCTGGGGCTTATCAGAGCAACCGAGGGAGGAAACAAACTTCTCAGGCTTTCCATTGGCAGAGGCCTGCCTCAGATTCAACTGCATTCAGCCTCAGCTCCCCTTCGCAGGCTTCGGAGTCAACAGGGGGGAAAAATTGCTGGAGCACCTGTGGACCACCAATATGGATATTACGTGGGGCGGCTGTTTTACACTTGTAACATCTTGTAGGCCCTGGAAGGTACAGCTGTTTACACTTGTAAAGGTGTCAGATAAACAAATGCTGATTTTTCTGCAAGTGAGGGGAAATGAGCAGAGATTGGTGGTTTGCTTACTCTCAGACTTCAGAACCTCCACAGAAAAAATGCAACAGCAAAACCAGCCACAGTAGCAAATTTCTATTTATGTCTTCAGTTTGAAGAATGCTCACTGCAAGGGAAACTTGTTAGCTGGAGAGGTGGAAGAGTTTTCCTTGACATTATTGCCTTCTCCTCCTCCTCCTCCTGTTACAATCTTGGGAAGTCTTTGTGAGCCAGGGTAAACAACAGGATTTGGAGTAAATACACCCACCATTGGATTAAACTGAACTACACCGAGCTGGTGATCTGGAGGGAGAATTCTTATTTATTTTTCCCCAACCCTCCCAAACTTAATTGCATGTAGCTGACACTTTGGTGGAATTCAGATTTTTTTTCCTAAGTTTCACGTTAGAGTTAACCTACTATTAAGATGAGCATCATCTGTACAGAGTTGATGCTTGTTGAAATCAATGGGGCCCTTATTTTAACCATGACTAATATACCCCCACTGATTTCACTGGGTTGACTCTACGCCTATATTTGAATGCAATCAGATTCTGTGAATTTTAGTGGCAGCAGCAGAATTCTCAATCCACTTTCCTTGTTACCTGCTATCTTCCCAAGCTGGGCACCTCCCAGATGAGCAGAATTCCCAGAATTCTCTAGGCAACAAGGTGATTGAATAGAATTCTGGGAGCTGAAGTTCATCCATCAGGCAGGAGCATACATTTGGAGAAAGTTCTGCAGTACGATTCCATTGGATAGCTGAACTGCACCTATGTCAATGTCAGCTAACAGACAATGTCGGTCCAAATATAAAGGATTTTTCCTCTCTGGTGAAAAATTAAAGGAGGGTGTGATACCTATGCCACCTAGGTCTTCTGAAGGAAAGCAGGGATAAAAATCTAACAATGAAACTGATTTTAAAAAATTACAATATCCCCAAGTTATTGCTTGCACCATTACTTTTTTTAAAGGTGGATCTGCGTGAAAATTTTTGAGAGATGTTTGCAGTGCTTAAAATATGATGAAGGAAGAGGTTTGAGCCCCTAATTTTTTTAGTTGCTATTTTAATAAAGCCGTGGGGAATGATTTAACTAAAATTGTGGGGACTTGGGAAGCATTAAACCCTTCTGTCTGTTTGTTTTCAAAAAGCATGGATTTTTGAGCATGGATTTTTCTTCTTGTCTTTGATCTAATGGAGAAATGTTATTCCTTGCTTAATCCACCAGGAATCTCTCCCTTAAGAACAAGGCATAGTTTAATATTTCCAATGCATTCACCTCCCCACCCTCCTCCCCAGCCTTTTTTTCAAAAGAAACAAGAACAACACTGTATACTAAAGAAATTCACTCCCTGGATAACCCTTTTGAAGCACTTTTTGTAGATATTCACTTCATTTTTATTTTCCTCAACTGATACAGTTATTTGTGTTTAAGGTTGCTGTGATGTGTTTTCCCAGCACACTAAGGGGATGGCTGTAACAGTGTGTGTAGGGGCTGTGCATGTGTGTGCGTGCATGTGTATGCAAGTATTGAGTAGTGCTTTGGGAAATAGACATGTTTATTAATTAAAATGCCTATCCCAAAAGAAGAACTGGGAAACCGTGAGCATCCTAGACCAAGCTAAATCCAAAAACGCTAGGGAATTCCTGGAAGCTTGGCACTCAGACACATGAGCCATCAATAGACCCATAGAGATAAACCACATTTACACACCATTCAAAAGAGGCAACAAAAAGCTAAGGAGGAAACAAAAAGACCAGAACACATCCTCTCCAGCAACCAACACCCAGACAAGCAGGGATTAACACCAGACAAACAATCAAGCATGAAGCAATACCCTAATCAAGGAACTACCAAGAGGAAAACCACACCCCCACCAAAACTGGCAGGACAAACTACTCTAAACAGGGGGCAAACCCCACACTTACTTGCACTGATGTTACCTAGTTGGGTAATAAAACATCTGCAAGCAAACCGCCAAGCTCAGAGAGCAGCAAGGACTCTACATTAAACTGCCTATTCCTGTCTTGTCCTAACCACTTTAGATCCAACTTTTTTTCATGTAAATGGCTCACCTTAACCTGCAATTTTGCACTTTGCAGTTCCTCAACATTTGCTGTCTCCAGTGACCTTAATGAACTCTCCAGGAGATGAGCTAAGCTGGAGGAAAATCTTATTTTTATTTTGCAATATCTCCTTCTCCTTCTCCTTCTCCTTCTCCTTCTCCTTCTCCTTCTCCTTCTCCTTCTCCTTCTCCTTCTCCTTCTCCTTCTCCTTCTCCTTCTCCTTCTCCTTCTCCTTCTCCTCCTTCTGCAACTGACACCACCTACCTGACCTTGGCTCATCCTGAAAAAAACTAAACAGGGTCCAATCTGGTTCATTATTTGGATGGGACACCAATAGGACATTTATAGACTCAGTCTGGAAATAAAGAAGAAGCGTCCTAGAATGAGGGAACTGCAAACTGCTGCCATGTTGTAGCCAAGAAAACTGTGTGGATATATATCCACATCATCACTAGGAGCTGAGTTTAACTGGGGAGAAATTTTATTTTTCTCTTCTCTCTCCTTGAATGGCTTTGCCTAGAGTGCAAATCTTCAGTTATTAAAAAAAAAAAAAGTAAGGCAAGGATGGGCAATCCTGCAACTCTGTTAATAGCAGCCTCCTATTTTTTGTTTGACCTACAATATCCTGCAAAATCATGCAACCAAGATTGATTTTCAGAGGCACCCACATTTAAAAAGAAGTGCAAACCTTAGGGCGAGCTTGATACAGCTGAAATGGGGGACAAAAAAACACCCCTGCTAAATAAATAAATAAGTAAGTAAGTAAGTCTGTTGCACAGTTCCTTCATCTTATTTTCTCATCCAGTGCAGCTTCTGGCTATCCTCCCTGCCCCATACCCACACTCTCTCTATATATACCCTCCTTCCCCACCCCCCCCAATATATAGAGAGAGAGAGGGGAGGAAGGGAGGGAGGGAGACAGATGCAATTCTGTTTTGTTAGTTCTTGCCTGATTGTCCTAGTTTTCTACTTGTCAGATTGTTCGATTTTAGATTGTTTCTAAAAATCTTACTTCTTCCAGCATTCTGAGGCTAGATAGCCTACACTATATCACTGGATCCTACTCCTAATTCAAGACAGTGTCCTGCTCCAGTTTTAGGCAAACATGAAATGCAAGGAGGATTGCTTTAAGCAACATCCAAGCCCTGTATAATCTCTGTAACTATAATGTAAAATATGCTGCTTCTATTCCTGGAGAAGAAAGAAAGAAAGAAAGAAAGAAAGAAAGAAAGAAAGAAAGAAAGAAAGAAAGAAAGAAAGAAAGAAAGAAGAAGGAGGGAGGGAGGGAGGGAGGGAGGGAGGGAGGGAGGAAGGAAGGAAGGAAGGAAGGAAGGAAGGAAGGAAGGAAGGAAGGAAGGAAGGAAGGAAGGAAGGAAGTTTGAAAGGGAAAAATTCTGAAAGGGAAGGAAAGAGGGAAAGAAGGGAGGGAGGGAGGGGAAAAGTTATTGTCTGACACCAGAATAAAATAATCTGTTTGGTTTTATCTGGCAGCAAATCTTCCCTTTGTCATAGGTAAACTACGGTATATGGCTTAGCATGAAGTGTAAGTCCAGCCAATTCAGACTTGAGCAACAAACCCCAATTAAATAAAGCACAACGTGTAGATTCAGCATTGTTTGCCTCCATTTCTCCCAGCCTGTTCTGACTTCTCACTTTGCACCATTCTTTGAGCAACTGCAGGATGAAGGATGGTGCTGGAAGTGACACATGCAACTTTTTATTTTTATTTTTTTTCTTTCTGCCCTCTCAGATGTGAGAATCTACCAGCAGAAGCAGAATCCTTGAAGGGAAAGGAGCAAAGAAATCTTGCTCCAAGCTGATCCTTGGGATGTTCCCAACCCAAACCCATTCAGTTTCCAGCAACTTGGATGTCCTGTAGCAGCAGCTGCTCAATGAAAGTTGCTCCCAGGTCACCTCTTCTTTTTCATCTTTTGCATCTTGTCCCCTTTCCTTTCCCCCCATTCTCTTCTCCTCCCCCTGAAGACTTGCCTCTTGGCTAGCTTTGCCTTTTCATCCTAGCTCAGGCGGGGCAGGGCAAGCTAACTTGGTCTGGAGAACAAGGCAGAGTGACATTAAAGTAGCCATCTAAAATATTGTTACAGCCTTCAGAAGCTTGGATGTGGCCAATCGGATGCAGTTGTGTGGGTGAGATGGGGCTGGTCTGTTCAGGGTGCACCACTGCATTTTTGCAGCTGGCTGGGAGGGTTGGACTGTTCCTTTGTAGAATTTCCTGGTACAGCCAGGATAGTTGAACTGGGCCTTCTGGAGTGGGGATAGCTGTGCTGATTGCTTTACTCCCACACTGTTTTTGGAAGGGCAGAAAGTCACTGTTTTGATCTGGCAGGTACCACCTTGGTTGGGTTGGCATGCAGTTTAAGTCATGCTTCTCTTCTCCACATACAATGACCATCTGTTTTGCATAGATTTCACATTTATAAGCTTTTTAAAAAGATGTACTAGGGACTGAATAGTAGTGCTAGACAGAAAAACGATCTTTTTTTGTTTTTTCATCCCTACCAGTTCTAATTAAATTTGATCAAAGAATGTCTCTTTGAGCTTTCTTTCAAAGGAGAAGAACATTTCAGTCAAATTCTGCTGGGCAGAGTATGGTATTCATGCACATCTGGTGACAAGGTGGCCAAAGGGTGTATGCCAATGTCCCATCTCCCGTGGCATAGTATTCTCACTCAGGGTCTTCATGCTATCTGCCTTCTCATGATGGCTTTTAATCCTAAAATAATTCTTCCCAAGAAGATTTTTCAGATTTCTTTTTCCAGACTGGGCAATCCAGAAGACTTCCAAGGGAAAGAAGGATGAGTAACAGAAAAATAAACAGCAACAGTTGCACCTTCTACTACATTCAGCAATAAATATGGTCCAAAATACCACCAAAAGTAATGTGAAAGAAATTCTCAAACAACCTGAAGAAAAGGCAGAAAACCAGTAGCCCATTTGGGAAAGGAAAGAAAACTTTTCAGAAATTACATGGTGGATTTTGGCTCAGTGTCACAAGGTAGCTTGCTTGCTTTCTTTCGTCCTTCCTTCCTTCCTTCCTTCCTTCCTTCCTTCCTTCCTTCCTTCCTTCCTTCCTTCCTTCCTTCCTTCCTTCCTTCCTTCCTTCCTCTTTCTTTCTTTCTTTCTTTCTTTCTTTCTTTCTTTCTTTCTTTCTTTCTTTCTTTCTTTCTTTCTTTCTAAAATGTAGTTGTGCTTCTAAAAGATATTACCTATAGCTGGGGGGAGGGGGAGGTCTGTAAACCAGCTGTGCACATCAAAAACAGTCACATCGACTTAAATTGGCCTAAAATTGGGTAAATGGGTATGGGGTTGCAGCCTGAGTCAATCCAGTCCATCTCAAATTGGAGCAGTGAAATCCACGGGGCCAATTAGAATATAAAAGCACCTTCATGCAGAGTGTTGGGGAATAGGAGAAATATTTGCCAAATGCAGGAAACATTTTTTTCTGGCAATTGGGAAAACAGAAAATTGCCAGACTTTAACTGAAAAGCCTCCTTATTTTCAATTTCCCTTGCAGATACCATAGTAGTATATCTACCTCGCAAAAGCTTCCAGGGAGCACCATCTGGCTGGGGAAGAAAGAGAAGCTGAGTTCAACAGCTACACACTGATTCTAAGTGTGCAAAGGAATTCTCTAAACACCCCATTGAAATATAGGCTAATTTTCTCTTTATTAGAGCCCCATGAACTCTCTCATACTAATGACAAGGCTCTGTTTGCAGTGCAAATAGAATATTTCAGAGACTTTTTTGTCTCCTGTGTGGCTTTGGCTTGCTTCTTGGAATCATCACCTTCATCTTCATCTTCATCTTGTCTTGAACCTCTCATAGCCATTTCTGCAAGATCACCCGTTCCGCATCACAACCATCGGTTTTTACAAGCTGACATTATCATGGAGATCCACTTCCATGCTATTTACAGTTCATTGAGGCCTGTCTTCTAAGATGTTAAAGACCTTGATCAGAGAAACATAGAGTTGGAAGGTACATCACAGAATGTCTAGTTCAACCTCCTGAGGAGTCCTTGGGGTTCTCTGAGCTCAGAGAACCCCAAGGACTCCACAGTTCAACCCTGAGCTACTCATATTCGCTTCTGTGCAGTGCAGGATTGACTATAGCATCTCTGGCAGATGGCCACAGATAATCTCTCTTATTCAGAATGTCTATCCTCCTGTCATAGAAGAAATTGAAATCCCAAAGTGAGATCTTTCCCTTTATTTCCTTTACCTTTATAGTACAAAATTATCTACATGATATAGGAAAAGAATGAATACACATGTAATAAAGATGTAAAGAACAAAGGCATTAATGGCAAAACAGATCCATATTGCTTCCCAGAAAATGATATGGGCTTGACCACAAAGTCATTTGAAACTCAGCTTGGGAGAAGCTACATTAATGGACCAGCAATACCATAACCTCCAAATCCCATTCTGGAGAACAAGTTGAGGCCAAATTTTAACAGTGGTTGGAATCCCTATTTATTGACTCAGGCTTTATTCATACTGATCTTTATTTTATTATTCACATCCTAAGTTTTTCAAGTCCTGAATGATCAACTCAGCTTTATCTCACATATTCAGAATATTTTGGTCCTAGATTAGAAGAGCAGCATTTCCATTGTCTTGAAGACCATGCCAGACTTTGCAGGGTGTGCCCTACATCACATTTCAAAAGTCAGTGGGGCCAACACCAGCCTTTTATGGGGGAGCTAAAGGCTTTATAGGTTGGAATGGATTCCTTAAGCTCATGCAAGTATCTTGTCCCGACCTACTCTGCAGAAAAAAATGGTCTCCACCCACTCAGGGAATTCTGGCTGCCCTTGTCCATCGGTGACAATGCCCTTGAGTTTTGCATTTGTAAACCTGATTAAAAACAAACCAAAAAAAGGTATATTTCACATTATTGTTGATTGAGATTTCATTTCATTTCACCTTTCATTTTCATTGAGTTTTCTATTAGTTCCAGTTCAGAACTGACCACATTGACAGCCACTCATTCAGCTCTGTGAGGACAGATTAAAATCAAGGTATCTTCTTTCAAAAGAAGTATGCATAATTTGGTTCCTCCAGGAACAGCATTCTTGGGGATCATAACAATGGGCAAAATTCTTGCAAAGCCAGAGAGAAAGTAGAAATGTACAACAATGAGTTACAAACCCACTGGGGAAATTTCCAGCAAACTTTTTATGAACTTTCTCTGCTTAGCATTGCATGAAGCAGACACCATGGTGTGTTAGATGCATTTATTTATGTTGAGTTACAATCTACTATCTCCTTCTCTCCAAGCCATCCAAATGCATATCATAGGAGAATAGCAGAATAAACTAATATTTAGGTATTACATTTCTAATTTGTCCAGTTACTGACATTCTTTGGATAGATTACAAAGGGTATTAAAGAAATATTTTTTTAAAAAAAACTTAAAGAAACAGGAGTAAGGGTAAAATAATACCCAAAAAATAAAAAATAAATAAAGCAATAGGTTAAAGAACAACACAGGAAAGGTACAAAAATATAAAATTTGCTATTCCTGGGTAGGGCAAAATAAAACCAGTCGCACAGCTATAGAAATATCTCTGCTTGACATCACTGTGGGAATTAATTGTGCTTCCTTGAAGAAGACATTTCAAAAACATTCAGAAGCTTTTGGAGATGACCCTGGAGCTAGGCAGATTCCTGGGGATAATCTGGCCCTAAGCCACTTAGGGCCATAAAAATCAGCATCAAGACATTGAATTAGGTTTGGAAAGAAGGCAAAGATTTACTTATTTTTAACTAGTTTATTGAATTGTGATGAAAGAGAAGGTAATTTCCACATTCTCGTAATAGAAATGATCTTTGCAGAAATGTTCCTGGGTTGGGTGGGATATTCTTGCACTTTTTTTTTTTTTTTTACTGAGGAGAAGGTGAAGAGATGGATAAGAATGTCTTGAGTTTCATTGGAGATTCATCATTCCCATGGTGTACAATCCATAAGATGGGCAAAGTTTCAAAGGATACTTTGCTTCAGTGAAGAGTCATGCAAGACATAATTCCATGTGCTTAAGGCCTCTAGTCAATGCAGGGTATCTCAATAAGTGACTCTGTGCCTCAAAGAACTGATTCAGGTGGCCTCCATGATGAACACAGCCTCATCAAAGCATGCCACCACCACTTCCCATATCCCAAAGGGTCTTCCTGGCTTCTTACACTTCCATTATAAGGGTGGAAAGAGCTTCCCTGCCAAGGATTCTTCTAGCAGAAGAGTCCATATCACTAATAAAGGGAAGTCTTCTCCTGGAGAAATTGTTGATGGGCTTCTCCTTCCTCTGAAGAAATTATAAGGCATTGCCACCCAATTTCCCTTCCCACAACTTGAGTGGAGAATTGCAAAAGCCATTAGTGTCCAACTCTACTGGAAAGAGTCCAGCAGCATTGAATGAAGCATGAGCCACACGTTGGCCAGAGATGAAAGTCATGCTATGGATCTGGCTGGCTTTTGCCTCCCAGAGCAGGGAACAGCAAAATTCAGCAGGTATTTTTCTGGCATCAGAACTGAGTTTATTGCTCTGTTCAGTTTGCCCAGATTGCATTTGCAAAAGCGGGAAGCTGATGCTGGCTCCTTGCATCTGGTATCAATTGAAATAAAGCAAAAGATACACTCATTTGAGCTGCATAATTTAAGAAAGTAAGACAGTGCGCTAGCATTTAGAATAAGCCTTGTGTTGCACCAGCCGACCGTTATCCTTCAGAAACAGGTGGCAGATGGCAGAAAACCATCCACATCAGATCTCAGTGGCTCGGCTGCCGCGTTCAGGAGAGTAGCTCTTATAATGACTACTTGCATATTCATAGAGTGCAATGGGCACTCCTCATTTTCTCTTGTACCTCATTTGGGGAAGATGCCAAGCTGGATACTCACAAACTTGACAGTCTCATTCACTCATGCCATGGTGAAGGATAAAAAAGTTTCTATTGCCCCAATTCTTTGTCCTGGATCTAGATTCCCAAGGCTGCCTTTGGAAAACACAGAGGCTGGGCTAATGTCTATACATGTCTATCGCTTTCCTCTTAGATACAGACCTCATAGCATCTTCCATACATCTCATCTTTTGAAAGTCTGAAGAACGATTGACAGAAAGTGAAACATTATAAAACACCGGTGGACCAATGATTGTTTTTATATATTCACGTTTTGACTTGGTATGAGGGAACTTCTTACATTCCTTCCCAACAATTAGTATCCAGGGATATATTGTCTTTAAACCTGGATGCCCAACTTAGTCTTTGTACTTGATGGCTGTTGAGAAATTAACTCTCCCAGAATATTTTATAAGGTATCTCAGATGTTGATCATCATCATTATAACTTGAGGAAATATTTCTTTATTACACATGTTTCTAGCCACTTCAATTACCTGACTCCATACTTAAGCATCTCTTCACTGGGAATAGCTTTTTTTCCCCCCAATTGGTAATATTATGAGTCAGTAAATAATAATAATAATAATAATAATAATAATAATAATAATAATAATAATAATAATTTCTCACAAAATGTTGGGAACTTTTCCAGTCTTCTGAAGATGACCATATGCTTCAAAGCATACAAAAATAAGAAAATCAGGGACTAGTCACTAGGAACAAAAGAAGCTTTTTGCCTGTTTCCCTGTCCTCCCCCCCCGCCCCCAGTCTTATGTTCAATTTTTCCATTTTCTGAACCATATGAATTTTCACATGGAGAGGGAGAGATGGTTATATATTGTATGAATGTATATATATATGTGCATGTGTGTGTGTGTGTGTATGTATGTATATGTGTGCGTGTATGTATGTATATGTCTGTGTGTGTGTGTGTGCATGTGTGTTTGTGTATGTCTGTATGTATACCATAAATAATTTGCATCAAGACAATGTGTGCCTTGTTGTTGTTGTTTAGTCGTTAAGTCGTGTCCGACTCTTCGTGACCCCATGAACCATATTGCGCCAGGCCTTCCTGTCCTTCACTGCCTCCCTGAGTTTGCTCAGTTTCATGCTCATTGCTTCAGTGATGCTATCTAACCATCTCATCCTCTGCCGTCCTCTTCTCCTTTTGCCTTCAATCTTTCCCAGCATCAGGGTCTTCTCCAAAGAGATCTCTCTTCGCCTTAGGTGGCCAAAATATCTGAGCTTGAGCTTCATTATCGATCCTTCCAATGAGCAATCAGGGTTGATTTCCTTTAAGATTGACTGGTTTGATCTCCTAGCAGTCCAGGGAACTCTTAAGAGTCTTCTCCAGCACCACAGTTCAAAGGCATCAATTCTTCGGCGCTCGGCCTTTTTTATGGTCCAGCTCTCACAGCCATACATTACTACTGGAAAAACCATAGCTTTGACTATGCGGATCTTTGTCGGCAAGGTGACGTCTCTGCTTTTTAATATGCTATCTAGGCTTGCCATAGCTTTCCTCCCAAGGAGCAAGCGTCTTTTAATTTCTTGGCTGCAGTCTCCGTCTGCGGTGATCTTGGAGCCCAAATAAATGAAGTCTGTTACTGCTTCCATTTCTACCCCTTCTATTTGCCAGGAATTGATGGGTCCAGATGCCATGATCTTAGTTTTTTTAATGTTGAGTTTCAAGCCAGCTTTTGCACTCTTCTCTTTCACCCTCATCAAGAGGCTCTTTAGTTCTTCTTCACTTTCTGCCATTAGGGTGGTATCGTCCGCATATCTGAGGTTGTTGATGATTCTCCCTGCAATCTTAATTCCGGCTTGTGATTCTTCCAGCCTGGCATTTCTCATGATGTACTCTGCATATAGGTTAAATAAGCAGGGTGACAGTATACAGCCTTGTCGTACACCTTTCCCTATTTTGAACCAATCGGTTGTTCCGTGACCGGTTCTAACTGTTGCTTCTTGGCCCGCATACAGATTTCTCAGGAGACAGGTAAGGTGGTCTGGTATTCCCATCTCTTTAAGAATTTGCCACAGTTTGTTGTGATCCACACAATCAAAGGCTTTTGCATAGTCAATGAAGCAGAAGTAGATATTTTTCTGGAACTCTCGTGCTTTCTCCATGATCCAGCGAATGTTGGCGATTTGATCTCTAGTTCCTCTGCCTCTTCGAAACCGAGCTTGTACATCCAGTAGTTCTCGGTTCATGTACTGCTGAAGCCTAGCTTGTAGGATTTTGAGCATAACCTTGCTAGCATGTGAAATGAGTGCAATTGTGTGATAGTTTAAGCATTCTTTGGCATTGCCCTTCTTTGGAATTGGAACGTAAACTGACCTTTTCCAATCCCGTGGCCACTGCTGAGTTTTCCAAATCTGTTGACATATTGAGTGCAGCACTTTAACAGCACCATATTTTAGTATTTTAAATAGCTCACCTGGAATACTGTCATCTCCACTAGCTTTGTTGTTAGTAATGCTTCCTAAGGCCCACTTGACTTCGCTCTCTAGGACGTCCAGCTCAAGGTCAGTGATCACACCAGCGTGGACATCAGGGACATTAAGATCTTTCTTGTATAGTTCTTCTGTGTATTCTTGCCACCTCTTCTTTATCTCTTCTGCTTCTGTTAGGTCCCTGCCTTTTTTGTCCTTTATCATGCCCATCTTTGCACAAAACGTTCCCTTGAAATCTCCAATTTTCTTGAAGAGATCTCTAGTTTTCTCCATTCTATTGTTTTCCTCAATTTCTTTGCATTGTTCATTTGAGAAGGCCTTCTTATCTCTCCTTGCTATTCTCTGGAAATCTGCATTCAGTTGGTTATGTCTTTCCCTTTCACCCTTGCTTTTCGCATTCCTTCTTTCCACAGCTATTTGTAAAGCCTCATCAGGCAGCCATTTTGCTTTCTTGCATTTCTTTTTCTTTGAGATGGTTTTAGTTGCTGCCTCCTGTACAATGTTACGGACCTCCGTCCATAGTTCTTCAGGCACTCTGTCTACCAAATCTAATCCCCTAAATCTATTCATCACCTTCACTGTGTATTCACAAGGAATATGATCTAAGTCATACCTGAGTGGTCTAGTGGTTTTCCCTACATTCTTCAATTTAAGCCTAAATTTTGCAGTAAGAAGCTCATGATCTGAGCCACAGTCAGCTCCTGGTCTTGTTTTTGCTGTCTGTATAGAGCTTCTCCATCTTTGGCTGCAAAGTATATAATCAATCTGGTTTCGGTATTGACCATCTGGTGATGTCCATGTGTAGAGTCGTCTCTTGTGTTGTTGGAAAAGAGTGTTTGCTATGACTAGCTTGTTCTCTTGACAGAACTCTATTAGCCTTTGCCCTGCTTCATTTTGTACTCCAAGGCCAAACTTGCCTGTTATTCCGATTACTCCTTGACTTCCTACTTTAGCATTCCAATCCCCTATGATGAAAAGGACATCTTTTTGGTGCTAGTTCTAGAAGGTGTTGTAGGTCTTCATAGAAGCGGTCAACTTCAGCTTCTTCAGCATCAGTGGTTGGGGCATAGACTTGGATGACTGTGATATTGAATGGTTTGCCTTGGATACGCACTGAGATCATTCTGTCGTTTTTGAGGTTGTACCCCATTACTGCCTTTCCCACTCTCTTATTGACTATGAGTGCAACTCCCTTTCTTCTAAGGGTTTCTTGCCCACAGTAGTAGATATAATGGTCACCCGAATTAAATTCACCCATTCCCGTCCATTTCAGTTTGCTGATTCCCAAGATGTCGACGTTCAATCTTGTCATCTCATGTTTGACCACATCCAGCTTGCCTTGGTTCATAGATCTTACATTCCGGGTACCTATACAATATTGTTCTTTGCAGCATCGGACCTTCTTTTCGCTTCCAGATACATCCACAGCTGAACATCCTTTCGGCTTTGGCCCAGCCGCTTCACTCTTTCTGGAGCTACTTGGAAATGCCCTCCGCTCTTCCCCAGTAGCATATTGGACACCTTCCGACCTGAGGGGCTCATCTTCCGGCGTCATATCTTTTAGCCTTTTGACATTGTCCATGGGGTTTTCTTGGCAAGGGTACTGGAGTGGGTTGCCATTTCCTTCTCCAGTGGACCACATTTTGTCAGAACTCTCTGTCATGACCTGTCCGTCTTGGGTGGCCCTGCACGGCATAGCTCATGGCTTCACTGAGTTACGCAAGCCCCTTCGCCACGACAAGGCAGTGATCCATGAAGGGGAATGTGTGCCTATAACTTGTTTTCTCCAGTTAGGGAAATCAGCAATAAAGTACAAACTGATTGAATTACTGTCCTGTCTCTGAGAATAGAGGATGGATGGATGGATGGATGGATGGATGGATGGATGGATGGATGGATGGAGAGAGAGAAACTTTTAACCAAGCTGAACTCCTGGTGACTTATGGACATGTCCATGCAGTTTTCATGTACTAGTACAGATTTAGTTTGGTATTTGGCTTCTTCCTGAGTGTTTTTCAGTTTCTTAGTCTAACATCTGGCCCTTGAGTTCCTTAACAATCTTCCATCCAAATTCTGACCAGACCTGATTGTGGTTAGTTTGCAAGCCCATATTTCCAAGGTTTATTTGCCTATTTTAAAGCCTATGGGAGAGATTCAATCTTTAATAAGATACTATAGGGAGCTCCTGTTTTAAAGTTTCAAGTGTTCAATCAGGAAATATTTTGCTATCTTCTCATCTCTCATGCAACCCCAGATATTGCGGGAGAGAATAATGGTGGTGAAGGCAGAGATGATGATTGGCTGATGTTTTCCCAATTTTCCTCAATCCAAAACATTTTTATTGAAGAAGATCAACAAGTGATCTTCTTGTTCAGGTCAGGAATTTCTCTGTCTTTATAGTATGGACGGAAACAAAGTGCTTGTGTGAGCAAAATAAAATTATAAAGCTAAATCAACCATTCTTGAAGTTTCTGCTTGGCATATTTAAGGCTATAATGCTGTTTCAAACTGCAGTCGGTGTGACACTGATACATAGTTGGTGAAGGAGAATTGCACATGTGAGGACTGGGGTTTTCTAGTTTTATGGTATTTTTGTTTTTAATTTTGGGGGTGTTCTTTTTAACAAAAAGCAAAGATGTCTATTTAAGACTTACACTACAGTCCTCAATGGTTGCCCACTGATTTTCAGACCTCCCCACTGAAATTTGATGGCATGATCCAGGGACTCCCAAGACCTACCAAAATGAATTTAAGGAACATGCAGTGTTAGGCATACATATATTCATTGAATTTTAGCATTCTAGAGTTTCAAGGGGTCTAGGCTCCCCTTGAACACATCCAACAAATTGAAGTTCACCACCTCTCACTTCTGTCCATTTTGAAATTATTGTTACTGTTAGTAAGCTTTAAAACAAAGACAAAAACCCAAAACACTATTATTCAACTGTGATCTGCCTTCTGACCACTTTATTCTCTGTCATGTACTTTGTAACAAGACAGGTTCTATACAACATCATCTCAGATATTTGAAGGGGACTTCTATGTCCCGCCTCCATCTTCTCATTCTAAGGCTAAGCATGCTTAATTCCTTCAATCTCTATTCATAGGATTTTGTTTTGGTGTCCCTTGGTCATCCTCACTGCCTTAATTTGAACCTGTTTATGCCAATCAAGTATCTGGAGAGCATGCACTCCCTGGTTTGGATACATCCTAGAATATGCTCAGATTTCCCCTATATAATTCTGGAGTAGTCAAAGTTCTGGTTGTGTTTGAGGAAAACAATTACCTTTATTGATTCCTTCACTGATAACCCTAATTCTTTCCCCATAAACAAACTGCTTTGGGCACATTTAGCACTTCTGACTCATGCCACCAAATAAGAGAATTGCAAAATGTATTCTTTAGGTTCTCAACACAGGATTATTGAATCAGTCTCTCCTTGAAGAGAGGAGAAAGTTGGGGCTAGTTCAAACAATACTTTGCATTCTGATGGGATTCAAATCTGCATATTTTTTTAGTAAACATGGGCCAATTTCTACAAATATTAATAATAGTTTGAGTTATGCCAACAGGCACCCTCTTGTGTTCATAAGTTAGTCAACAGGAGAGCTAAATAGAATTTCCGAAAGAAGTAATATGCCTTGAATCAATAATGTGGAAGAATGTGTCCTCCAGTTCATAAAGTTTTCTTCCATCTTCTTTTCTGTACGAGATATCTGTTGTTTTTCTGCTTTAAAACTCTCATACTGCTATATGCAACTCTGACTGGATTTTGACTAGCAAACCATCTTGAAATGCCAGGCAAATTTCTTTTGCAGCCTTGCTGCCTAAAATGTTTTCATCTGGATGTACTTGGAACAGAAAGCTGAACTTTATGCTTTGTTTCTTCTCCTTGTTTCTAAAACAAGCTACACACTTCCATGTCTTTGTTTACAAAATTTATCCTCTGCCCCATTCAAAGATTCTGGCTGCCTTTCCTTTCCTTTCCTTTCCTTTCCTTTCCTTTCCTTTCCTTTCCTTTCCTTTCCTTTCCTTTCCTTTCCTTTCCTTTCCTTTCCTTTCCTTTCCTTTCCTTTCCTTTCCTTTCCTTTCCTTTCCTTTCCTTTCCTTTCCTTTCCTTTCCTTTCCTTTCCTCCTTCTTTTCTGTGATTTTTTTTGCTTTGTTTTGTTTAGCTCAGGCTTTGGTTCGACCAATATTTCTTTGCAAATATTTCCTGAGCATTCTTCCCAGCTAGATGATACAGCTGCATCCCATGATGAACACAAGTCCGTGACGTTGACATCTGGATGGCAACAGACCTGCAGCCCCGTGCTGCAGAAAGCCGCTGTGTCCACAGGAGCAGAACACAGCAATGCAGACATTACTTAATTGCAACATTATGTTGCTTGGATAGCTTGAGGGGGTTTAAATCTGGTGCATGGAGAAAGTTCTGTGGCAAGTTTCATTGACAGATGGAGAGTCACAGGGGCCCGGATTTTAACAGCTGAGAGAGAAGCACCTCAAACAGCTCCATTATGGTGGAATATTTTTAGACCGCAGCGAAACCCAAACCACATTATTAGAATTCTTTGGCCTCCACCGCATGCAGACAGGCTCATTTCATGCAATGTGCACTATGTTTAGGGAAGTCTCTTGGCAAAATAGCACACCACTTCAATTTTAATGTGAAAGCATCTGAAAATGTTTGGTCCAGCTGTTTTATGCCATTTCTGCTGGTAGGTGAAATGACAAAGCCTGCATATATGAGAAGAAGAGACATTTCTCTATAATTGGAAGGTGGGGGCTGGCCACACAGCTTAACTTCAGGATCCCATCCTTTCTTCTTTTGATATTTTTTAAAAAGTCTCATAGATATATTTTCTAGGGTCTGGATGCTTCCCAAAGAAGGAAGGAAAATGTGTTGAAAGCATGGGCCGGATTGGCTGACAACCTGTCAAATTCATCTTCTCAAAACTATGTGGGGGAGATGAGAAGAAGAAGAAGAAGAAGAAGAAGAAGAAGAAGAAGAAGAAGAAGAAGAAGAAGAAGAAGAAGAAGAAGAAGAAGAAGAAGAAGAAGAAGAAGAAGAAGAAGAAGAAACCCTGTTCAAATGGATTACTTTGAACAAGCAGATCTGTTCTGGAGAAATGTGCATGAAATACATAACAAGAATTTATGTAGACTTTTTTCTTCTTTTTCTTCTTCTCTTCAACCAAACTCATAGAGAGAGACAACTGAAACTTGTTTTTGGTCAAAATAAAAATGGTACTTCTGTAAATAATAGACATTAGGGCTCTAAGCAAAGAAACAAAGTGTTTTGGAGCACATGAGGTCTTCAACTCCTTAGCCCAAACACATCTTTCCCCAGATTCACATGGCAGCAGGAAAGGCAGAATTATTTTAAGGAATTGCAGATAGACACAACATTCAGATCCCCACATGCTCGAAGCATCTTTTGGCCAACTCCAAAGAGCTGCACAACCCTATGAGGCATGCCTTTGGTTTATTACACACAAGTGCTTGGTGCTATCAAGAGCTGGCAAACATGCTGGTTTTGTACTACAAGGATGGGCCCTGCATCACCATAATAAAAAATCTGAATGCATTTTTTATGAATGCATGCAAATTATTTCAACCCATTTCTGTATTTCACTCTTAAAGATGTTGCAGGAGACTGTTCCAAAATACATTATCTCTGGAAGTTCAAATCTTTCTTTTGTGTTTTATTTTCAGTGTATTAATGCCCAAATTTTAACTTTCCTCTTTGGGTTTTGCCTAGTTTCCTCAACCTAAATACCCTTTGCCCTCCATTGCTCCTCTTTCTGATGTAATAAAACTGAAGCCCATGGCTAAAAACCTTGTTGAGGTCTTCAGCTTTGTCTAAAGCTCATTTTAATCCATCCACTTTTTTTTTTTTAGCTGAGTTTCCTTTGGAAATGGAGACATCTCAAAGGAGGATGAAAGTGCCTTATTAAAAGCTGTCCATCAATGCTAACCATTACTTCAGCATGAAAGGCTGAGAAGAATGTCATTATCTTTTGATAAAACAGGAAGACCACTGGAACCAGGCTTGATAATCAGTCAAGGTAAAAAATCTAGGCTGAAGTCCTCCTCCTCCTCCTCCTCCTCCTCCTCCTCCTCCTCCTCCTCCTCCTCCTCCTCCTTCTTTTTGGCAAGAAAAATAATGCCCCTTCGTTAACAGAGTAAAGCTGATAGAAGATTGGGAGAATTAAAAGTCTATCTCATTCATCTTTTCCATAAAACAAAATATAGTTCTGAAGCAATTCAGGTAGATAAAACCTTCCATCAACTTCTAAGGAAGGGAGATGGAAAACAGTGAGGACAGCAAATGAGTAAACTTCTCAACTTTTCTCTGCATCCTTTCCAAGACGCTACAGCCAGAACAACCAGTGGTAATCTGATTACAAGACTACTCCTATTTCAAGGCCGAGTGGTCAATCAACAAATCTATGATGCCATCTCCTTCACATACATATACCAAGCCATTTCAAATTGTGGTGAAATGCCAAAATCATCTAAATGACATGTTTGAGCCAGAATGTCATGGAAAACATTGAATCAGGGAGGAAACAAATGTTCCATCTCAAGTAATATAATATTTTGGACTTTGGGTTCACACCAAGATTAGCTATACCCATCACTAAGGCTTAGACCACAATGTTGTGACCTCTTGTTGCCCTGTTATGAGGGTGGAGTTCAACCTCACCTCTGAACATTGGTGAAATAGCAATGAAAGGCTGAACTGCCAATAAAGACTCATTTGGTGGTTAAAAATAAGTTTTTACACTAGATACATCATTATCTTAGTGTTCAGTACTTTGTGTATCTGTGCTATGGATTTTTTTAAAAAATCACATCAGTTTTGATTTTGGCAAAGTTATAGATCCTGACACATAAATCTGGGCCAAGTTTCAAGTTACCAGTGTTACAACTTTCATTGTTCTGAGCAATATAAAATTGAGGCTTGTCATAGTGGAATTTGATTGATTGATAAATTGATTGCCTTAACAAAAGGAGTTTTTGGTGCCCTTTAAATAACCTCCAACATGTTGAAGGATGTCCTAGCACTTTATTCCACCCTCCCTTTTTTTTTTGGAAGAAAACTGATTGATTCACACCTCCTACACTGAGAATGCAAGAACACAGTTAATCTTCCAAGTTTGCTCTTCACCAAGTTTCCCTAAACTTCAGGATTCAGGTTTCTTCTATCTATATCTATATCATCCCCAAATCCATATTGGACTGTAAGATTTGCAGAGATATATACAAAGGTCTGTGTAAATAAAAAATAAAGTATGTGCAGGCTCATAGAGAAACAGGAGGACTAGATACTATGAATGAATGTTGGGAAGCTGACCCAGTTTGAAAATAATTTGATTTATTCATCCCTCAAGTTGGCCATATTACATTTGTGAGGGTGAGCTTTGAAGTAAATTGCTGGAGACCAAATTGGTCCATTACAATAACAGTATTACTCTCATTCTTGACATAATCAGGTGTCAAAATAAGAAGTTCTTAGCTTCTTACTCTGTAAAAACCAAAGAAAGAGCCCAAGATTTGCACTTTCATTCTAATATACATACATACATACATACATACATACATACATACATACACATACATACATTCTTTACATCTTACATTCTGCAGTCGCTGGACTCTTTCATTAATGGCTTTTCTAATGTCTATAGTTCAGGCTCAAATTATCCTACTTTGGACACATTATGCAGAGGCCTAATTCTCTAGAGAAGGCTCTGATGCTGGGAAAAATGGAAGGAAAGAGAAGAGGATGACCAGAAGCAAGGTGGATAGACTCGGTTGCAGCGGTGATGCATACACCATCGGAAGATCTAAAGGAAAAGGCTAGGCATAGATAATCATTGAGAAAATCTATCTATGTGGTCGCTAAGAGTCAACAGAGACTTGAAGGGACATAATCAGTTGATGTCTACAATAAAGCTAGGCTATCAGTAGCTGTGCCATTGAACTGAGGCTTCTAGCTCCAGTATTATATTTTTACATGTATGTTTGGAAATTCTTAAATTGGAAGTACGTTATGCTATCTTATGGTATTCAATTTATGTCTCCAGTACTGTCTTCAACAAATGAGCCCCAAGTTATGACATGTACTACAGAAATAGCAAAGTGCTTCTGATGATAATATATTCAGATATGAGATACAGGTATTCCTCAGGGTACATGTGAAAATGGAATCTCCAAAAGTTAATTCAACTTTTTTTTAAAGAGATTGATTTGGGGAGCCTAATACATGGAATAATTTGTAACAAGTAAAATAATAACAACAGTGCAGAAAATCTACTATTAAAGAGAAGAGCGGGGAAAATAATAGAAAATGTCTACCTCTAATTGGCAAAATGAATGCAGGCGGCATTCATTCTACTAAAAATCTGTGTTGCATTAAGAAAAAGAGAAGGAACAGCTAAAATAAATAGGGAAGACAATGCTAAGGTTAAGCAAAAGATAATAAAGAGCAACTGAAGACATTCGAAAAGTTCAAAAAGTAAGTTAGGTAGAAGAAGTGAACAAATCAGAAAAACAGGGAAAGCAGGTGTGGAATAATTACATGTTGAACCTGAAGACAGAGACATTTCATCACTGCAAAATATGTATGTATGTATACATGTATGTGTCACAACATTTCTGTACCATCCTAACATCTCACAATTGGGTGGGCTATACGTTGAAATCAAACCAAATAGAATAAAAATTACAAAGACAACTCAAGTCTGCTGTCTGCACCAGCCCAACGGCCCATTGGAATAAAGTGGTTTTTACAACTTTACAAAACACAAGCAGGAGGCAATGTGTTCCATACAGCAGTGTGCACCACCAAGAAGCATGCCTCCAGGCCTCCACACCACTAACCTTATGTGGGGTGGGGACCCATAGCAGGATGACTTCATGGGCTGGCTGACTTCGGTTGAGAGAGGTCTATGAGTTCAAATCCCAATAATGGGTTGAAAGCACAATGTATGTAAGCTTTAATTTATGGGGTCTATCTATGCCTGACAAGGTCCAACAGATGGAAACCAGTTGTAAAGTGCTTCCTAGTGGTCAGGTTGTGAATTGAGCCACTGTAATACATACATGCACACACAGAGAGACGCACATACCCTTGAGGGGGGTGTTCTGGGGCTTTCTAATATGAGGCCCAGACAAAATAACATCTGTAGCTTTCTGGTCTGAGAGTGCAAATGAATAAGAAGAGAAAGTGTATCGTTCATAGCATGTGTTTGGAAAAGACGGTCCTGCAAGTACACGGCTGCTAAGCCACATTGGTTTTAAATGTTAAAGCCAATGGCTTTTGCAGTCTGGCAGCCTTATTTTTAACCAAGGCGGTGATCTTAGCTTAGTGTCACACTCCTGAATCTGCCTCCTCTGCCTGTCAGGAATAAGGTTGCTGCATTTTGAACCAAGAGACTGCAGCCATGAAATTAAGAGACGCTTGCTCCTTGGGAGGAAAGCTATGGCAAACCTAAACGCAACAGTGGCCACGGGATTGGAAAAGGTCAGTTTACGTTCCAATTCCAAAGAAGGGCAACGCCAAAGAATGCTCAAACTATCGCACAATTGCACTCATTTCACATGCTAGCAAGGTTATGCTCAAAATCCTACAAGCTAGGCTTCAGCAATATATGAACCGAGAACTACCGGATGTACAAGCTGGGTTTCGAAGAGGCAGAGGAACTAGAGATCAAATCGCCAACATTCGCTGGATCATGGAGAAAGCACGAGAGTTCCAGAAAAATATCTACTTCTGCTTCATTGACTATGCAAAAGCCTTTGATTGTGTGGATCACAACAAACTGTGGCAAATTCTTAAAGAGATGGGAGTACCAGACCACCTTACCTGTCTCCTGAGAAATCTGTATGCGGGCCAAGAAGCAACAGTTAGAACCGGTCATGGAACAACCGATTGGTTCAAAATAGGGAAAGGAGTACGACAAGGCTGTATACTGTCACCCTGCTTATTTAACCTATATGCAGAGTACATCATGAGAAATGCCAGGCTGGAAGAATCACAAGCCGGAATTAAGATTGCAGGGAGAATCATCAACAACCTCAGATATGCGGACGATACCACCCTAATGGCAGAAAGTGAAGAAGAACTAAAGAGCCTCTTGATGAGGGTGAAAGAGGAGAGTGCGAAAGCTGGCTTGAAACTCAACATTAAAAAAACTAAGATCATGGCATCTGGACCCATCAATTCCTGGCAAATAGAAGGGGTAGAAATGGAAGCAGTAACAGACTTCATTTATTTGGGCTCCAAGATCACCGCAGACGGAGACTGCAGCCATGAAATTAAAAGACGCTTGCTCCTTGGGAGGAAAGCTATGGCAAGCCTAGATAGCATATTAAAAAGCAGAGACGTCACCTTGCCGACAAAGATCCGCATAGTCAAAGCTATGGTTTTTCCAGTAGTAATGTATGGCTGTGAGAGCTGGACCATAAAAAAGGCTGAGCGCCGAAGAATTGATGCCTTTGAACTGTGGTGCTGGAGAAGACTCTTGAGAGTCCCCTGGACTGCTAGGAGGTCAAACCAGTCAATCCTAAAGGAAATCAACCCTGATTGCTCATTGGAAGGATCGATAATGAAGCTCAAGCTCAGATACTTTGGTCACCTAAGGCGAAGAGAGGACTCTTTGGAGAAGACCCTGATGCTGGGCAAGATTGAAGGCCAAAGGAGAAGGGGACGGCAGAGGATGAGATGGTTAGATAGCATCACTGAAGCAATGAGCACGAAATTGAGCAAACTCAGGGAGGCAGTGAAGGACAGGAAGGCCTGGCGCGATGTGGTTCATGGGGTCACGAAGAGTCGGACACAACTTAACGACTGAACAACAACAACAACAAATTTTGAACCAGTTGCAGCTTCCAAGTCATTTTCAAAGTCAGCCCATATAAAATATATGGCAGCAATCTACTGGCAAGGTGATGAGGGCAGGAATCATTGTTGCAAGGGCATCCTGATTCCCAAAGACTCACAACTGGTGGACCAGCCAAAGCTGGTTCAGGGGCCTCCTGGCCAGAACTCCCACCTTCTGCTTGAGTAATAATTCAGCCTCCAAAGACTGAGTCAAGACCTCTACTACATTCCCAGCATTCCAAGGGATAGCAGTATATAGAGTATCCTCAATGTAGTGATGGCACTCACCCAAAATTGATGGATGACTTTTCCTAACTGCTAGTTGAAGCTATTAAAAACATGGGGGAGACAGCCAAGCCTCTCCCCGATATTAGCCCCAGCCAGTCAGCGATCATGTATCAAGTGGGATATCCTACCCACTAAACGGAATGCTTTGGTTCCCTCTACTCAATCGGAGAATGTCATACATTTAACCTGACATCTTTGCGCCCCGGATTAGTCCCAGCCAATCAGAGATCATTTTAGGACGAAGAACTCAGATTTAATGATATGATTAAATCAATGACAGCTACTAGGAGCACATAAGTGCTCTGGCTTCTGGATTAATCACACAGGTAATTGATTCTGTGTAAACTAAACTACCCCTTCATGGATCACTGCCTTGTTGTGGCGAAGGGGCTTGCGTAACTCAGTGAAGCCATGAGCTATACCGTGCAGGGCCACCCAAGACGGACAGGTCATGACAGAGAGTTCTGACAAAATGTGGTCCACTGGAGAAGGAAATGGCAACCCACTCCAGTATCCTTGCCAAGAAAACCCCATGGACAATGTTAAAAGGCTAAAAGATATGATGCCGGAAGATGAGCCCCTCAGGTCGGAAGGTGTCCAATATGCTACTGGGGAAGAGCGGAGGGCATTTCCAAGTAGCTCCAGAAAGAGTGAAGCGGCTGGGCCAAAGCCGAAAGGACGTTCAGCTGTGGATGTATCTGGAAGCGAAAAGAAGGTCCGATGCTGTAAAGAACAATATTGTATAGGTACCTGGAATGTAAGATCTATGAACCAAGGCAAGCTGGATGTGGTCAAACATGAGATGACAAGATTGAACGTCGACATCTTGGGAATCAGCGAACTGAAATGGACGGGAATGGGTGAATTTAATTCGGGTGACCATTATATCTACTACTGTGGGCAAGAAACCCTTAGAAGAAATGGAGTTGCACTCATAGTGAATAAGAGAGTGGGAAAGGCAGTAATGGGGTACAACCTCAAAAACGACAGAATGATCTCAGTGCGTATCCAAGGCAAACCATTCAATATCACAGTCATCCAAGTCTATGCCCCAACCACTGATGCTGAAGAAGCTGAAGTTGACCGCTTCTATGAAGACCTACAACACCTTCTAGAACTAGCACCAAAAAAGATGTCCTTTTCATCATAGGGGATTGGAATGCTAAAGTAGGAAGTCAAGGAGTAATCGGAATAACAGGCAAGTTTGGCCTTGGAGTACAAAATGAAGCAGGGCAAAGGCTAATAGAGTTCTGTCAAGAGAACAAGCTAGTCATAGCAAACACTCTTTTCCAACAACACAAGAGACGACTCTACACATGGACATCACCAGATGGTCAATACCGAAACCAGATTGATTATATACTTTGCAGCCAAAGATGGAGAAGCTCTATACAGACAGCAAAAACAAGACCAGGAGCTGACTGTGGCTCAGATCATGAGCTTCTTACTGCAAAATTTAGGCTTAAATTGAAGAATGTAGGGAAAACCACTAGACCACTCAGGTATGACTTAGATCATATTCCTTGTGAGTACACAGTGAAGGTGATGAATAGATTTAGAGGATTAGATTTGGTAGACAGAGTGCCTGAAGAACTATGGACGGAGGTCCGTAACATTGTACAGGAGGCAGCAACTAAAACCATCCCAAAGAAAAAGAAATGCAAGAAAGCAAAATGGCTGTCTGATGAGGCTTTACAAATAGCTGTGGAAAGAAGGAATGCGAAAAGCAAGGGTGAAAGGGAAAGATATAAGCAACTGAATGCAGATTTCCAGAGAATAGCAAGGAGAGATAAGAAGGCCTTCTTAAATGAACAATGCAAAGAAATTGAGGAAAACAATAGAATGGGGAAGACTAGAGATCTCTTCAAGAAAATTGGAGATATGAAAGGAACGTTTAGTGCAAAGATGGGCATGATAAAGGACTAAAAAGGCAGGGACCTAACAGAAGCAGAAGAGATTAAGAAGAGGTGGCAAGAATACACAGAAGAACTATACAAGAAAGATCTTAATGTCCCTGATGTCCACGCTGGTGTGATCACTGACCTTGAGCCAGACATCCTAGAGAGTGAAGTCAAGTGGGCCTTAGGAAGCATTGCTAACAACAAAGCATTGCTAACAACAAAGCTAGTGGAGATGACAGTACTCCAGCTGAGTTATTTAAAATACTAAAAGATGATGGTGTTAGTGCTGCACTCAATATGCCAGCAAGTTTGGAAAACGCAACAGTGGCCACGAGATTGGAAAAGGTCAGTTTACGTTCCAATTCCAAAGAAGGGCAACGCCAAAGAATGCTCAAACTATCGCACAATTGCACTCATTTCACATGCTAGCAAGGTTATGCTCAAAATCCTACAAGCTAGGCTTCAGCAATATATGAACCGAGAACTACCGGATGTACAAGCTGGGTTTCGAAGAGGCAGAGGAACTAGAGATCAAATCGCCAACATTCGCTGGATCATGGAGAAAGCACGAGAGTTCCAGAAAAATATCTACTTCTGCTTCATTGACTATGCAAAAGCCTTTGATTGTGTGGATCACAACAAACTGTGGCAAATTCTTAAAGAGATGGGAATACCAGACCACCTTACCTGTCTCCTGAGAAATCTGTATGCGGGCCAAGAAGCAACAGTTAGAACCGGTCATGGAACAACCGATTGGTTCAAAATAGGGAAAGGTGTACGACAAGGCTGTATACTGTCACCCTGCTTATTTAACCTATATGCAGAGTACATCATGAGAAATGCCAGGCTGGAAGAATCACAAGCCGGAATTAAGATTGCAGGGAGAATCATCAACAACCTCAGATATGCAGACGATACCACCCTAATGGCAGAAAGTGAAGAAGAACTAAAGAGCCTCTTGATGAGGGTGAAAGAGGAGAGTGCAAAAGCTGACTTGAAACTCAACATTAAAAAAACTAAGATCATGGCATCTGGACCCATCAATTCCTGGCAGATAGAAGGGGTAGAAATGGAAGCAGTAACAGACTTCATTTATTTGGGCTCCAAGATCACCGCAGACGGAGACTGCAGCCATGAAATTAAAAGACGCTTGCTCCTTGGGAGGAAAGCTATGGCAAGCCTAGATAGCATATTAAAAAGCAGAGACGTCACCTTGCCGACAAAGATCCGCATAGTCAAAGATATGGTTTTTCCAGTAGTAATGTATGGCTGTGAGAGCTGGACCATAAAAAAGGCCGAGCGCCGAAGAATTGATGCCTTTGAACTGTGGTGCTGGAGAAGACTCTTAAGAGTTCCCTGGACTGCTAGGAGGTCAAACCAGTCAATCTTAAAGGAAATCAACCCTGATTGCTCATTGGAAGGATCGATAATGAAGCTCAAGCTCAGATATTTTGGCCACCTAATGCGAAGAGAGATCTCTTTGGAGAAGACCCTGATGCTGGGAAAGATTGAAGGCAAAAGGAGAAGAGGACGGCAGAGGATGAGATGGTTAGATAGCATCACTGAAGCAATGAGCATGAAACTGAGCAAACTCAGGGAGGCAGTGAAGGACAGGAAGGCCTGGCGCAATATGGTTCATGGGGTCACGAAGAGTCGGACACGACTTAACGACTAAACAACAACAAACTAAACTAATCAGAGATCAGAGAGAATAGATTGAGGCTTTAACCAATGAGACTTGGCTATACAGCAATCTGATTAAAAATAATGGGAGGTTATGGAAAATGGAAGCAAATGAGTGATCATTTATGCAGAAAAGAAAAAAAAAAGGGGCAAGAAGGGAAGGCATTTTAAACCTTCGCAAAAACCTGAGAGTAATTTCATCCCAAATGTAAACATGGGTTAGCATGAGGTTAATAAACATTCTTGCTACACAACCTGATCTCATAGTCATCTTGCTGTTGTCTTCTGTGGCATTTGATTCAATAATCGTTGTGTGTCAAGGGTTCTTACTGAGGTACTAGATCCCCTTGGGCTAAATTCACACATGTTTAATTTGCTTACTGAATAACTCATTTCCTGGGATTGCACAGTTCACTGAATCATAATCTAACCGAACAGGGACAACTTGCTAAGCCACAAAACAGCTAATCAAGGTTAAAAGTAACCAAGTTGTCATGCTGGGTGAATACAGGAAAGCTGTAAAGATTTTCCAACAAAGCTTCAGCTGAAGTGCCTTTTGGAAGGGCGCTTAGGACTGAAATGATCTCTCCCTCCAAAGCCCTAGAGGAGAAGATCTATGTTGCTTTTATCCATACCCTAAATGGTTGTTTATTTGTTGGTTTGTTCTTCAAGGTGCTGCACATACCTAAAGCCCCTTTTCTAGCAGTGTGATGGCTGGTTGGATTGGATCAGTGCCTTTCAATGCTTTGACTCCAGGCATTGAGGAAAATCAACTCAATTTTTGCAAGACAAGATCCTACCTCAAATCAATTGCTTCACTGGCTCTAGAAAAAAGAACAAGTTTGGGGCCTGATGAAAAAAAAGAAAAAGAAAAGAAATCCAAACCATATCTGGGAGTTTTCCTAGATATGGTACTATAATTAAAGGACAGAATTGTGCAGTTACTGATTTGAAAGAGGCCATTTTGGCCATTAAACCGAAGGCCTTTCTCAATACAGGAATCCATATTAAATCATCTGTCCAAACTCTGCTTGAACAGATACAATGAAGTAGAATCCATAATCTCTCTAGTTTATTGGTTCTACTGTCCAAATGCTGATATTGTTCAAAGGTCCACCCCTCCTCCCCCATTATTCAATAGGAATATGTTCTCCATGTTTCCATTTCCTACACACTGGAAGTATAGAAAACAGGACATCCTTCTTCTGTGTGACATCCTCACAGGGATTTGAAATCACAGAATTGAAAGAGACCACTGAGGGCATCATGCCCAGCCCTCTGCTTGATGCAAATGTTGAAATTCCAGCATCTCATGAAGGTGGCTGGCCAGCCTTCTCTGGAACACATCCAATGAAGGGACTCCACCCCCACTCTGGGTCATTGGTTCAGTGGTCCCACTGCTGTAATTGCTAGGATTTTTTCCCTCCTAATATTCAATTGGAATCCTTCATACAATATAAATAGGACCCATTTGTCCCTTATTCTTTTCATACTGGAGTGGCATATGACCCCAGCCATCTCTAGTGGAGTTATGCATCTGAAATCCAATAAGGCACAGCGACCCACAATTGCCAAGTTACACAGTTCTGGCTGTCCCCCCCCCCCCCCAATTACAGGCTATAACAATAATAGTTTTAGATGTTTGCGAAGCATTCTACACACAAAACAATGCTTTTGGAATAATTTGTTTTGTTTTTTAATATTTTGGAAGGTTCTGTTCAGTAGAACAGACATGGTGGCATCTCAGGTCAAGAAGAAACTGGATGAAGACAGTGGAGAACATTTCTGTTTCTACAGCTGCCTTCTAGGCTACAGAAATGCAATCCTGTGGTTGGTTGGTTAGTTGGTTGGTTGGTTGGTTGGTTGGTTGGTTGGTTGATGCTGAACTGGTTGATTGGCAGTTTAGTGGAGAGAGAGACAAAATATTAAGAAATGACAGCCGTAGCAAAACGTATGTTCTATGTAGCCACAGAATGAAGAGCCATAGGTTAGGTTCCATTATGTTCCACTGGACTCCTAAGGACTTCATGGACACTTGCTCGCTATCCCAACTTCTCTCCAGTAATAGTCCATAGGTCTTCCGAGGTTCCTTCAGCAGCTTCTTTTGCATTTTGTTAGACTGATATCCTGCTTTTCCTCCAGGAGCAAAAGGCATGGGGAATGACCTTTATTTTATACCCACAATAACAAAAACCCTCAGAGCTAGGATGAACTGGGAAACAGTTTCCAGCACAAAGTCATCTAGTGAATTTTCAAGGCTAGGGATGGTCCTCAATCCCTATTTCCCCAAGTCCTAGGCCCACATCTTCAACATATTCATTTTCCTCTAGCCATAACCCCTAACTTTGTTCCAGTAATTTCTTTGATCCCACCCATCTGTGATGGAACGTATCTATGAGGAGGAGAGTGATGTGGGAGATCAAGGCTATCAGGAGAGAGGGGGTGCATTCCAGGAGGGGAAAGGAGACAAGAGACAATACAGTCTGCAAGGGGAGCGTGGGAAGTGAAAGAGGTTCAGGATAGCCACTCCCAGGATAGAAATATTTTGAGGGCCAGGGTAAGTTAGCACTGATGTTTAGCATTTAATATTTTTATTTGATGGCACATATATCTGAATGCAGCTAATGGAACAGAGATACTTTATGGAAGTGAACATGTTACGTTATTTAATAAAAATCACTTTCTTCCTTTCTTTCTGTGTTAACCAAGGGTCTAACCCAAGTTCCACCCAGTTATGTGCCTTTACAGACTAAAAGAACTATGGTAGAACTTCCAGTTCCTGTGATGGAACGTATCTATGAGGAGGAGAGTGATGTGGGAGATCAAGGCTATCAGGAAGGAGGTGGTACATTCCAGCAGGGGAAAGGAGGCAAAAGACAATCCAGTCTGCAAGGGGAGCGTGAGAGGAGTAAGAGATTCAGGACAGCCCCTCCCTAGAATCTCCCAGGGTAGATCCACTAGTTGCTGTAGTACAGATTTAGTCTGGCAAGATTCTGTCTATAAGGTGTAAGCAAACAAAGGAATTGAACTCTACTGTATTGTTTCACCGTTGTTCTTGGGCTGGGCCTGACACATCTACCTTTTCTATTTTCCTTTCCTACTTCCACTTCTCTTAACCTTGCCAAGAACAGATTTTTATTTTTTTCTTTTTTGGAGGGGTGGGGGATAATGTATCATCTGCTAGAATCACATGCCCAGAGTGCATCAATTGCTCTTGCTCAGGACCACCCAACTCTAACGGGTGGTGAAACTGGCTGGACCCTGCCAGAAAAAAGAATCAAGATTTGATGAAATGTTGGTCTTCGCTGCTCACCAGCAAGGCACAAAACGATGGCCCCGATCTTGCTGTGAATCTTCCACAATTTTTGTCCTTTCGTGTGACACAGAATTCTGGAGCAAACAGGTGGGTTTTGACTTTTGCTTCCCTTTGGAGGGGGGAATAGAAAGCCTGCACAAATCAAGCTCTTGCATTGCAGCCTTCCCCATTATGTGCATGATGGAAAAACACATGACTTTCTCCTTTGTTAAGACTGTTTGTTTCCCCAGCTAAGGGGGCAGGGGAGATACATTGTCACTCATAATTATTTTCTTGATTAGCACCATTTTCTGACTGACCAAGTCAGGGAATATATATATATATATATATATATATATATATATATTCAGTAAATATAGCTTATGAAATGCCCAGGTCAGGCTGTGTGCCTGTCAGCAAAAGGAGGAGTGCCTGTTTTTGTTCCATAGATGCTGAGCGTGCTTTCTGTTCTGTCCCAGTGCGCATCTCAGCTGCACTGAGCATTTAATAAGCTTTGTCGTCAGTGCCCTTTTGAAAATGATTGAATTATGCCTGTTTTTATGGTTCCATAAAAGCCTTTTTATTAATTTGGGGGATGCTGAAGCAGTTCTTCTCATCTCTGGTCAATCCCCACTGAGCAATTAAATTATTCATGCTGCTTCCAATTGGCTTTGTTTATTGTGTCCGATATATATATATATATATATATATATATATATACATACATACATACACACACACACACACAGACACATACACATACATACACACATACATACATACACATACATACATACACACATACATACACACACTTACATACATACATACATATATATACATACACACACACACATACATACACACATATCTTACTCAAACACAAGCCCACACAAACTCACAATTCAGAGGAGAGTGCTGGGAACGTGAAAGAGCCATATCCATTGCAAAGGTGCCAGATGGTGTGGTCAATCTTAGAGAGGGTTAGCAGGTCTATTAATCTGTAGGAAGGAGGAAGATAATGTCCTTCCTCTTTAGCTCTCCATTCCTGACTTAACAAAATATCCCTTCCTACATCATGGTAGAAATCACTTCTGCAGCTAGAATTACTCTGAACCACTTATATTTTGATTTTTTTAAAAAATGGGAACTTGACTCTTAAACTATGGTTAAGAATGAGTAATCTATAAATTCCCCCAGAAAATTAGTCTCATCAAAAGAATCCAGAATGATTGGATTGGCATATAACATAGCAAATAGATAAAGAAATAAATTCTATCTATCTATCTATCTATCTATCTATCTATCTATCTATCTATCTATCTCTATCTAATCTTCTTCTGGCTTCCTTTGAAACTTCCAAAACATTTCCTTAAAAGGATTTTCTTGACTGATAAGTCAAAATTATCAATACACAGTACTTACTATTCTGAAATAATTGTTTTGTTTTGTTCTGCTTTTAACCAGACCTTGTATGTTCCAAACAGTCTATGAAGTAGTTGACCATTAGAAGTCATAGCAAAAATCTTCCTTGTAAGAATTCCCCCTGAATTAAGGTGAAAATTGCTTCAAATTTCACTTAGATGTAAGATATTTGAAATGCCCTGATAAGTTCTGAACATCTTACGAGGACATATTTTTTTCAACATGTTCACTTAAGGATTAAAACCAAAATCAAGAGATTGTTTGACATCATGGTCTGTGTCCCAATTTCTGCCAGGAGGCCCTTTTGAAGAAGCAACATTCCTCCAAGGATTGCCAAGAGACAGTTGTTTTAATTTTCCAGAGTAATGTGGAGAAGAAAAAATAGAAAAATGAACACTGGTGTTGAGAGAAGAATGCAGCATTGGCACAGATCCATAGTAAGCATTCGAAGATGTTGGCAGATGATCACATTCTGCTGTGAGATAGATTGATAGACAGGGATAGAGATAGGGATCGGGATGGAGATGGAGATGATAGAGGTGGAGGTGGAGGTAGAGGTAGAGGTAGAGATGATAGTGTAATGGTATGTGGGAATGACCTTGGGAGACAGGGCAACAAGATGCAGCCAAGAGAATGGTCAGATAAAAGGCAGCTTAGCCCATTCAGAAAAGACCCTCCCTAGTTTCTTGGGCAGTAAGGGGAATGGGGGGAGAGAAGTACTTTCAGAGTCGTAAGGTTGATGTCAGCCTTACTAGGTAGACCAGACAGGAAACATGACCACATGAGCTAATTCTACTTTATTGTAAGATTACATTAAGAGAAAGAGAAAGAGAAAGAGAAAGAGAAAGAGAAAGAGAAAGAGAAAGAGAAAGAGAAAGAGAAAGAGAAAGAGAAAGAGAAAGAGATCATTGCACAATAGACATTACAAGCATTTGGTTCCAGATTCCATGGTGAGTGAGATTAGGCATCTCAATCCCATTGGATTTGTGAATAGCATGAATACTAGCATTAAATAATGTCTTTGAAGTATTTGTTTTTCCCCAATCAAACATGCCTCCTGCAAAAAAAGAAAAAGAAAAAAGAAAGCAAAAAGAAAATTCTAAAAAGAAGGTGAACACTGGTAATTACATTTAGTAAAAATGTTGATGTCAGGGAAATTTATGTTTAAGAAAGCCTGCCTCAAGGGGGGTTTACTTGTCAAAGACTAGAAATAGAATACTGTGGATTGAAATTGTTTCTTGCATTTAATTCAAAACAAACCAACACCCATCGAAATCTGAAAATGAACAAATGCATTAATTAAAATAAATGGCCCACATTTATGAGATAGGCAAACGTTCTGGGTTGGCACATGAGATCTCATGAGATTTGGGATATTTTTAATGTTAAAAATAAGGTTAACCTCTCCTAACTTTTAAAAAGTTCTTACTTTTTTTTAAAAAAAAAAAGCCTATTATTGACATGTTTATTGATGAACACTGGGGTCAATGCTCATTTTGCACTGCAGATGTGGGGCCACTGAAAAACAGTATATGAAAAACCTCTGCATTAGAACGATTCTATGATTCTAAACCATAACTTACGAAAAAGCTTAGGTCCTTTTTATTCCGTTATTAGGAACATTGTTTACTTGATTAAGTCTCACAGCAGTGTAAGGTAAATTTTAGGGTGAGTTAGGACCAAGCTGTGGAGTGAGGGAATATGTGGGCAAGTGATATGATACATACACTATTACTACACCGCTGATGAGAATTACATACTTTTGCATCATGAGGCCAACTGACACAAATCAGAGTTGTTGTCATTTGCACAATGATGACACCATGGATGTGGCATTATTATAGCTTCTACAGTGCACCTCTGTTTAGAATCACCTGAGAACTTGAACATGCCAATTTTTATTTACCTTTCGTCATTTTTGTTCCACCCCCTGTATATGGAAGGGAATTTGGACGGATGGCAGATCACATCACTACCTTAACATGAACTCCCATTTCTGGAGGCAGATCTTAGATAGAATGAGATAACACTCTCCATTGGAAGAAACTGAAAGGCAAGTTATAAGGTATTATCTGAGTCCATGAATCACTCTTCTCTGCTGGAGGACGTAATAATGCATGCCACGAAGATGATGCTACATTTCTAAGCCTATCTGCAGTCTCTGATACCATGGAGGATGTTTGTCTCATCCCATTAAATTGATTTCCAGTCAAGCTGATTTTTTATCTGGGGTAGGAGGCTACCTTCGTCCCCTTTGTTCAGGTTGCCAATTGCTGTGGGGCTTTCAGCTGGCTCCTAGATTCCTATCATATCAAGGGTATTCAATTTTTCCTGAAGAAAAGCAAGTCCTAAAAAAGGCTACTCCTTTGGGTACCATATCCACAGTCTCCTTATTAGAGTGACTCACACCAATAATGGAAAGATGTAGCAGGATACTCTATGCTAGAGACAATATTCTTGTTTACTAGAAGAGCCTCAGGTGACCTCAGTACATTAGCTGTGTCCCATGATCCATGCAGGAAAAGTCAAATTCTTTGCAAATCTGCTAGACAATGTGTCCTCGGGGATCATTCCAGCCTGCCCCAACCCCCAATATGTCAACTAACTCTCATTTAATGTGAAAGCAAGCATCTTTATTCTCACTGTGTGCTGAAGCCTTTCTTCTGCTGAGTGATACAAACCCAGTTTGAGAATAAGAGACAGATTTCTTGAAGAGGATGTATCACGCTGTGTCTCTTCTTTCTTACTATTAAGAAGGATCTGATTTGAGTACAAGTCAGCCAGTATTCAAATGGCTAAACAACACCCTGGATAGTACCTTAGTCCCATAATTACTGTGGTATCTTCATTCCAAAGTGATGAAGATTAAATCCCCAATCCCGTTGGGTAGAACTCTTGCCACTTTTTTTCTCCCAACAGTTCTTGAAAAACAAATTACAAGGAGACCATTTCTCTCAATGTTTACTGGGCAAAGAACTCTTGTAAAAAACTCCTCATGCTATAGGACACGTCATTCAGAGAAGGATGCATGAAACTCCAGTGAGGAAGTTGGCCAGCTCATAACTCCTTTGACTTCCACTGAAATTCCTCTGATATTTTGCCTGAGGAACAGCCTCCAAATTCACTTTGAATCTGCTTTAGGCAAAATCTAGGGACAACCTGGGGATGTGGAGAACCCACCTGAGAAATTTCGCTGGCAGCATTCAGACTTATTTGGCTTACCACACCATTTCTTTGATGTTTTGCCCGAGGAGAAAAAGAACAAATAAATCCAAGAGGATTGCAAGTTCATCAGCAAGCTGCGTAGAGATTTACAAAAGACAAGAAGGCTTCCTTTAAAAAGAAATAAGAAATCTTGCCAAAATAAAATAAAGTAAAAAGTACAATGTTTAGGAAAGTTGTGGCACAGGAAGGAGGAGGAGGAGGAGGTGGAGGAGGAGGAGGAGGAGGAGGAGGAGGAGGAGGAGGGAGAGGGAGGGGGAGGGAGAGGGAAGGGGGAGGGGGAGGGGGAGGGGGAGGAGGAGAGCATTATCAGATGCATATGTTCTATATGAAAAAGAAAGCCAAAGCAGTGTGTGTCTCCGTGTGTGTTTTCAATTGCTGTAAGCAAAAAAAGTTTTCTAGGAGGAGATATGATCCCTTTTTCATAATAGTAGGATTTACTTAGGTTCAGAAGATAAGTCTATTGGTGGAACTTATCTGTGGTGACTTTTTGAAGATTCTATGCTCAAACATACCGTGCTATGGGATTTCAGTTGTTGGGGACAATGGTGATAGAGGTCTATAGGCTTAAAATTCTCTTTGTGAGGTTCCTGAAGACACCTGATTTGTGATTGTGGGAAGCACAATCGTGGATGAGATGATCATAGGGTTGGTCCATAATTCTGATTCCCTCTCACTCTCATTACTCACTCTGAGGACTGGTGAAAGGCGCACAGAAACTGCTTCAGATCTATGCGTGGGAAATTAGTTGAGTGTCGTCCATTATAACTTGAAAATTTCCACGCACATACTAAACTTTCATCTGGTTGACAACAATTTCCTTTAAAAAAAAAAATAAACAAGCAAACCAACGCTGAAAGCAGGTTTCACCAGCCTGATATATTTTATGACACTTAGTAAAGAGACATACTTGTAAGTCAATTAACCTGCTGGGTGATACTTTTTATGTAGGAAAGACAGCAAAGGGGCAACATATGCCATTTTGAGTGTTTGCTTTGCATTCTTTTGTCTTGTCCAACTGAAGGGCATGTCCCAGGCCCGTGCTAACCATTTTGCTATGAAATATATACTGCCGACTCCTCCATCAGACAAGAACGTCTGTGTAGCTTTGCAAACTTTATCGTTGCTGCCAATTGCTATGGTAATTCATTAATTATAGTAATGATGCCACAAGATGAGGCTGTTAACATGATAAGTCTGCCTCGCTGTTGCACAGTGTTTTTCTCTCATCTGTCGGCACTAAGGTCATAGGACCTTCTCTTCCACACTGTAGACTCACAGAATTGCAAAGGGGAAAAAAAAAAGGCCATCAGGTTTAACCTCTTTGTCCTAAAGCAACCTGGTCTATTGTTCCTCACGAAACTAACCTTATAAGATCCTATAGACTAAGAGGAGGAATGTATATTGAGGTGATGGGGAAGGTACTTTGAAGGATTTCGATCAAGAGCTTGTCACCAATTCCCACTTATAAGGCCAATAAGGCCAAAGAAATTATAGAAAGATCTCAGTGTAGATGTCCTTCCCAAGTTCTGAAAAATGCAAACATTTATGAATCTCTAGGAACTAAATGTTTTTGCCCCTGCATAAATCAAGAACAGCCCATCCCGTAATTTATATACATACAATATGATCTTGGCCAGAGCACAGCAAAGTACTGGAGCTAATATATAATAAATCTATCTACCTATCATCTTCTTCATCCTCCTCCTCCTCCTCCTCCTCCTCCTCCTAACTTTAGAAGAACATTTGAAAATCTTTTCAAAACAAAGCATCTAGCAAATTAAAGCAACTTAAGAATGATGGGCCAGAATGACCATACATAACTCCACATCCTGATATTGTCACTGGAAATGTTTGGTTAGCACTCCTTGGTACATCGTGCATGGAGAATGCATGTCTTTCAGGTGGGTAGTGTTGCAACTCCTCTGGTTCTGAGATCAAGAAGTCCAGTCAGTGTGGAAACCTCTTGGTATCTTCTGGGGTGACAAGAATTCATGTTCTCCTCTCTTTTTACCCCCAAGGCTACTCCCATCAGTCTCCCTATCAACATAGGAGATTTTCTTTGGAACAGCTGAAAGAATAGAGCATAGCCTCCTTTCCTTCACCTACAACTTCTTCTTTTCTTCTGAGAGGACCAAGCCACAAATACTTTGGCTATTCTGTTTAAGGATTAGGGCTATTCTGTTTAAGGATTATGTTTGGTTCCTTGACATATCTCTTGTCCCACCTGCTTATGCTTTGATTCTCAATGAAAGTAAGGATGTGAGCAACTTTTTCAGTAAGTTTTTCTCTGTTTTCTTAACAATGGCATAGTTGACATGTTCAAAAAAACCAGTTCAGGCATCATATTACCCAGTATTTCCAGGGATGGATGAATAACTCTATTTTGATTCATGACAACTGTTCATGATTTCTCTCTCAAAATGCCTGCATGACATAGTGATGAAGGTGTAGGACTAGGAGTAGGGAGACCCAGGTTCAAGTTCACCCTCAGCCATGGAAGCTCATTGGGTGATTTTGGGCCAATCTGTCTCTCTTGGCTCAATCTACCTCACAGAGTTATGTCAGGGAAAACATGGAGGAGGGATAGCTATGAATTCTGAGTTCCTGGAAGAAAGGCGGAAGATAACATAGCAAACAAATGATGCTTTTCCCCCCCAGAAATCTTTTTTTAAATCAACCATTCTGTTCTACTGTGCATGAAATCATGCATGTAAAAACAATGTGGGTCTTAGAGCAGCCCTGCTGGATCACAGCAAAGTTCATCTTAGTTCAGCACGTTGTTTCCCACAGCAGCTAACCAGATGCCTCTGAGATGCTTGCAAGCAGGAGATGGAGACATATAACACTCCTCCACTGTTTTCCTGCAACTGGTATTTGGAGAAATGTTATATAAAACCTGGAGGTAACTGTCAGAGTTTCACTAAGGGTACGATAATAAATCTCTGTCCAGAAAGTCAACCAGCACTTAGAGGTTCATGGCAGAAGAGTCAAGGACAAGATTTGGATAGAAAATGTGTTTTTTCTAGCAGTCCCAATAATGAAGGAGATGAGCTGCTGCAGAATCTCTAGAGCAGCTAGCTATCCAGGCTTCCATATTTAACAACCTTAGGGTTTAACTCTTATATCTCTTTCTTTCACCATAGTAATAACCAACTTACAGCTCATTTCTTGGCCTTGGAGGTGGAGGGTATCTACACTATGTTTTGATAATGGTCCTGTCTGGTCTCGTACTCTTTATTTATGGCCTTGGCAGCTTCTGTCCTCACAATAATCTTGTGTCTTCAAGACCAACAGCCCTTGATAGATTGTCCTCCATGATTTTATCCAATCCCATTTTAAAATGACTCAAATCAGCAGCCATTGCCATCTCTTCTGGTAATGAATCCCACAGGTTGAAATACTACTTGAAATATAATTGAAGGGCTATTTCAGATATAGTCCTTAAAATAAAAAAAAGAATTTGCAAATTCATTTTATCTCAAAAGTTACATTTCAAATGCATTTTGATGTGTTTTTGGAGCTCAGAACTGTATCAGAACTTCTGTGGCATCCCAAAGCCAAAGAAGGCATGGAAAGGTAGGAGGGAGGGGAGGGAGGGAGGGAAGGAAAAATGAGAGGACGGAGGGAAGGAGGAAGAAAGGAGGAGGAGGAGGAGGGGGAGGAGGAGGAGGAGGGGAGGGGAGGGGAGGGAAGAAGGAAGGAAGGAAAGAAGGAAAGAAGGAAAGAAGGAAAGAAGGAAGGAGGAGTCTTTAACAATTTGGTGGCATGGAAAGGTAGGAGGGAGGGAGGAAGGAGGAGGGGGAGGGGGGAAGGAAGATAGGAGAGGGAGGGAGGAGAGAGAGAGAGAGAATTAAAGAAGAAAGGAAGTGAACGTTGTTCCCCATTTCTAAGATTCCATTATTTGCTGCATTTTGTATTGGACTAGTGAACTCCATTTCTCATTTGCAGGACTGAAAGACAAGCTGTCATTTTGGGGGTTTTTTTGCCTCGTTTTCCTCCTCCCCTTTTTACTTTCATCATTACTTTTGTCACAAAAGCAACAAAGACTCTTCAGTCCCCTTTTGAAGCTGCCACAAGACACTCTGCTGGTGCTCTTTTGCTGTTTTTGCTGCAAGAGACTAACATGTTTACCCTCACTGGAACCCGTTGCTCTACTTCTCTTATCAATTCTGGATTGAAACTATTTACGCCCAGCAGAAAATAAAGGATTTGCACAAGGAGCTGGGGTGGGGGGATATATATATTCCTGGTGTCCCTAGTCGAGAACACAAACCAGATCTCTCATGACTGTAGATATCATCTCTAAAAAGAAATGTCGCCTAAACCAAATCTGATTTTTTTTTTATTTCTCTAGGCCAAGCAATATAGGAACCTATAAAGGCAGTGTGAGCTACAGAAAGACATTAATAGGAGAAAAATGATCTGAAAAGAACACCTGCCATGAAGACAATGAACTTAAGTGTAACAGCAAAATAAGATGGATGTCAGTGCCAGGAAAATTCAAATCACTGTTGAAGTACATGTATTGGACATGAGACATTCAAAGTGTGACTGCTTTTTCCTGGGTTAATTCTCTCTGCCTTTATAAGAGCGGAGAGACACCTCTCTTTCCCCTGCCTTTCAACTGTTAATTCATTTTAGTCTCAATTTTATTTTCTGTTTTGAACTCTAGGAAAGCTATTGTTTCATTCATTGCTGCAGGAGTGGGCAAGTAAGGGAGATCAAACTCTGCATCAAGAAAATCTGAGTTTTCTGGCCGAGCATATCCACAAGCTTGTAGGGGATTTATTTTCTCAGGGAATCACTCTGACCCTAGAAGGTTGCCTGCCTTTGAGACTGGAAGGGATGATGGAGGACAAGATGAAATGAAATCCAAACAAAATAGTGGGGCTGTTAGCAAGTAAGAAACTGGACCCAGGAATGGATGGGATTGGAAAAGCCGTTTTGCAGTGTGGAAGTTCACCTAGATCCCCACCAGCCTATAAAATCACAGGTGGTGGCAATGGTAGGAAGGAACACATTTGCACAATCATGCACCAGCTGCAATGGTTCATGAGGTGATCAGATTTTTGCACTGTTATGCACACCCCTTGGTTATATTCCATCTTGACTACTGCAATATGCTTGAGGTGGGACATCCCTTGAATAATGCTGGCAAGTTGCAATTGGTACAAAATACAGCAATTACATTGCTAATTGTTGCAAGATACAGGGATGATATATTGCTTGTATTGGAAGATTACCCTGGCTGCTCATTGTTTTCTGAGCAAAATTGATGGTACTGGGGTTTTGTCAGCCCTTTGAGGTAGTCTAGGCAAGAAACTAAAACTGTGAGTACTAACACTACCTTTATTGCAAGGTTACCATAATAGAATCTTGCAAGTCTGAAAGCGCTTCTCCCCTTCCTAGCCTTTACTCTCTAGAGAACTAGGGAGGGTTCCTTCTAAGACACTTTCTCCACTCCCATTCCTCCTGTGGGCTGAGATCTCTCTTATCCGACCATGGTCTAGGCTGCTGCTCTTCCTCCTGTCTCCGAAGGTTATTCTCATAGCCCATTAAGGTTCATCTTTAAAGCTTTACATGGGTTCATTGTGTCCTTTCCTTTTAGTAGCCTGTCCAGGCATTAACACTTGTAGGTTCCCTCTGAACACGCCTGTTATTTAATCAAGGTCCATGTCTATGGTAACGATCTTGTTCTGTGATTGTGTATCCAAACAGGGAGAAGTGATCAACCCAGTCCTTTTTTTAAAAGGATATTATGAAAGTTCTAGCACTCAGATGTAGATTGGTCTATGTGATATTATCTATTACACAATTTATATCATTTTCAATAATTATGTTCCCTTTAGCATTTTTCTTGAGTGCAGTGGTTTTGCAAATGCTTTGACTTGATTCATGTGTACTTCAGTTTTGTAGTATCCTTTGGCATAAAATTTTAATGGGACTGTGAACTAAGAGTTTACTTGTTATCTTTCAATGCTATTTTGTTTCTGCTGCATGTGTACAATCGTAGAAGAGAAATATAAACACTATTGCAAACTGAAATGTCAATAATATGCAAATGTATTTAAATTAAACGGATTAATCCACTAATTGCTTAAAGCAGATGATTAATCAACTACAATGTCTTAAGTCACAGACAGCTCTCCTCTGAATGTAGAGAATTGTAGTCATTTATTTTGTTTGTAAGTTAATTTATATATCCCGTGGTGGCCTACAAAAGGACCCTCAGAACAGTTGACAAACATTTCTATAAACAATAATTCACATTAAAACAATAAATAATAGACCAGTGAAAGCAATTCAGCAGGAACAAAACCAGACAGGAATTTTGCAGCAACAAAGATCAACAATCAGAAAGCCAGACAATACTTGAGGAGGTAAACTGAAACTATACCCAAACACCCAAAGTAAGGGAGTTGGCCGTACCTCTTGGGTAGCCATAATTCTAATTCAGAACAACTTCTATCTCTTTATACGTGGTCAGGTTTCAGCCATATGTAACTGGAGTCAAGTGAGAACCAGGAGTAGAAGCCACAACCAGGGAGACTTTTGGAGTCTCCCCAAGTGAACTCAGTTAAGAAAGGAGGACCGGAAAATCAGTCAGAATCAGAAGATAAACCAGCAGGCAGGGCTGAAAAGTAAACCGGAGTAGAGAATAACTAGAAAGGAGAAAGAGATACAAGAAAGCTCCAGACAACCATGGTGTTTGCTGAAAGGTCAGTTGCTACAGGAGGAGTTCCTTATATTCCATCCAATCTAGCTTGGTTGGTGCAGACAGCTCACGTACTAGAAGTACTTCATGACCCAGGTAAATAAGAATGTTAGAAAAGTCCTGATGTGTCTGGGAAAAGGCCATTTAGTCCAGCATTCTGTAGAACACCAGATGTATTCAAGAACCTAAAAACATCAGTAGAGAGAACTCTTCTACCATTAAGCCCCGGCAGCTGGAAATTAAGTCAAGCTGCAGAGGTCTGCATGGTCAAAAACGTTCTGATGATGGTACATCCCATTCCAACCTTGGACTGGATTATTCTAAATATACTTGTAAGGATCTGACCTTGGAAGAAGACATTCTTTCTTCGGCCCTGTTTTGAAATGACACTAACTCTGATATATATGGAACAGCCTATTTTGAGACAGTTCCAAGGTTGGGATATTTCAACAGCAGAGGACTTTGCACACCTCTAATGTGTTTCCTGTGATTCATAAAATAGACAAGAGCTATAGCCATTAACTGTCCAATCCTTCATGACTTCTCTACGAGACTGACAGAGAAAAGGGAAGCCAGAAAGAGAACACATTGGATATGTCCCTAAATAATTGCTTAAGTACATAACCGGAGCCCTGTTGGATTAAGGCAATGGCCCATTTAATCCAGCATTCTGCATCACGTGTGGCCAACCAGATGCATTTAGGAAGCTCATGAGCAAGGACGTGCAGCTGATAGTCCATTTAATATCTTGCTTCTGAGCAGCTGGTAATTAAGGTATGCTGCCTGTGATTCAGAAGGTAATGAACATCTATCAAGAAGGACTAGGAAGGACAACTAAAGAAAGAAACTACAGAGACATCTGCAGGCTACTACATAGCTGCCCATACAGGGCCAGTAGGAGGTCCTGGTAACTTGCATTTCACACAGAATGCCACTTCTTCCAATCTTTCTTCCACCAGCCCCATGAGAACAATAATGGCTCTCACTCCATGCAATGAATACTTTTAGGTCATAACTGATCCGATTAATTAGGGTGGCTGGGCCAAGATGCTCTCCAGCTAATTTCTTTTTTCCTTTTTATAGCTCAGGGAACACCCAACACCCATAGATTAGCATCTATGAGGTCTACCACACAGAGAAAACTGCCTGGTGGAGGCAGAAGATGCACTTGGGATGCCACCTACAAGCCATACATGGTGGTTGTATGACAAAGGAACTGAAAAGAATTAAGAATGAAGTTTTCAATTCTACAATGTATCTGGAATAGCTGGAAGTACATTGGTGCGCATTCCTCTCCTTCCAGCTCTAAGAGTGAAGGTCAGGGGAACTGTGATTTAACAGCTCCTTCCTTTCTCCAGAGAGTCCGGAAGGTTAGAGAGCTCTCCAAATTAAGAAGTACAAACACTGCCAATATTTTTCAGACTTTCCTCAGAATGCCCTCAGATGTTTCATCCTTAGGAGAAAGAAACCTTCAAACCAACATCAGATTCCTCCTCAGAATGCTGAGGAGACAAAAGCAGTTTTCAATAAATGAAAATAATGTCATCTGGCAGGGACCAGGAGATGTGTCTTCTCTGCGGTAGCCCCTGCCCTTTGGAACATCCTCCCTTCAGAGATTAGGATGGCCTCAACCCTGTTGGCCTTTCGTAAGGCTTAAAAGATCTGGATATGTGCCTGGGCCTGGGTCCCGGAATGTGTTAAGGGCCCCTTCTCCTGGCTATACTGATAATTATTATGATAATTTTCTCAGCTGTCACATATATTTATTTTTATATTGTTTTTAATTGCTTTTATTATTTTAGAATTGTTCGCTGCCCAGAGTCACTTGGTTGAGGTGGGCAACTATAGATATTAAACAAACAAACAAACAAACAAACAAGCAAATATCTTCACTTCCTAAGAAATCTGTACTGATCAACAATGAAGAACACTCCTGGCTGTCTTCAAAACTCCTGATGGTCTCCTCAGGCTCCTAAAATAGGACCTCCAGATCTGCCAGCGTCCCTTTTTGCCATCCAGGCTTTCTCTGCATGGCCCAAGTCAACCAGAAAAAAGAAATACATGGAAAGGCACGCTCATAGGAAAGGGGACAAGGAACTTTAATGGATAACTGTTGGGAAGATTTCTGTAGAGAATCAGAGTCCTGAATTTTGTCTAAAGATTCCTGGAATTCTATGCAGAGAGCAATGGGGCTTGAAAGGGCTGCTGCAGGAGAGATGGACCCCAGAGTATTTGAGTGTTAGGCTCTTTCAAGTAGATCAGAAGACACAACTAAGTAAGGAAAGATGAACCCATAGAAGAGAATATAGGTAGCTCAGGGTTGAAGTGTGGAGTCCTTGGGGTTCTCTGAGCTTGGTGGTTTTCTTGCAGACGTTTCGTTACCTGGCTAGCCAGGTAACGAAACGTCTGCAAGAAAATCACCAAGCTCAGAGAACCCCAAGGACTCCACAATGAATGATGTGATGCCTGAATCGGTAGACTATGGTAAAGAAAAGGAACAGTGGCAAGAACGACCCTTTTAAAATGCATACAAAGCAATCCCTTGAAAAGTGCTCCAAGCTCAACCGTTCCCCGGAGAGCTGAGGAGAGAAAAGCAGTTTTCAATAACTGTTTTTATCTCCAGCTTTTTTACTTTATCTCACTTTCTCCAGGGGTAGGAGTTGACCCCAAGAGGGGAATGGAATGTGATTTATTACACTATATTTAAAGAAAGTCCAGTTCTTTTTTTAAACGCTGGGTTGTCAGGATCCAGAAATGTTACCTCTTTCTTTCTTTCTTTCTTTCTTTCTTTCTTTCTTTCTTTCTTTCTTTCTTTCTTTCTTTCTTTCTTTCTTTCTTTCTCTCTCTCTCTCTCTCTCTCTCTCTCTCTCTCTCTCTCTCTCTCTTTCTTTCTTTCTTTCTTTCTTTCTTTCTTTCTTTCTTTCTTTCTTTCTTTCTTTCTTTCTTTCTTTCTTTCCTTCTTCCTCCTTCACTGAAGATTGTTTTGCATGAGAGAAAAGTGAAAAGAGAAGACTCAGATGGAATGAGCAGCATTCTAATTCAGAAAAACATAAGTGCTGTGGCACTCAGTTATACAGGTAGCGGTCTAACTCGGGGCTGAAATATGACACATATGCATATGCACGCTTAGCTATTTTTGGTGAGAAAATGCCAAGCGTGTTCACAATACTAGAAGGAAACAAAAGAATTGACTAGTTCAGAACCCACTTAGAAGTTTTTCCAGCTGTGCATAGCACATTTAAAATAAACTAAGCAATCGGGATGGGTTTGGTCAGCACGCTAACACACACACCTAAACATGAACACAAACAGAAATTAACTATGTTAACACTAATCAAGCATAGCATGTTAGCTCTTCAGAGTTGCAATATGTCGGCCGGGAGCTTATCAACCAAATCCATCAATCAATCAATTCTGCATTAGGGCAGTTGCTATTTTTCCCTAAATTTATAGATTCCTCTAAATAAATGGGGGAAAATGGTATGAATGTATCTGAGAGAGGGTGACTTTTCCATTCACACAACCATACACATAATCACTTAGTTTCTATTACCTCTCTCTGTGGTTTCTTAGCTTTACAAAAGCATTTGGCTTGCTGCTGCCTGAAACACATTTAAAATGTTTTTCAACTGCTTCAAAGTGAGTCTTATATGATACACTTACTATGAGATGGGCACTATTAATGTGATAAGGATCAAAGAGCCACCCTAATCTGCCAAAGTTTTCTTAGTAGCTAAAGATTCCTAAGGTAGCAATGCAGAGAATGTAAACATCCAACTGTCACTTGCAAGTGATGTGGGAAAAGAAAGGCCAGTTTTACAGAGAAGGAATTAAGGGAAGAGGATGTGTTGGATCTGAAACCAATAAATATATAAATCAGTCTTAATGTCAGAGATTGCCAGATGTTTGATAGGGCTACCATTCTTGAGGTATAACATAGGTTTACTTTTACTCATTTTGCATCACGTTTCTGGGAAGCGTTGACCAAGTTCCATGCATGGCTTGTGGGAGAGCATCATCAGCAATGGAACCAGATGGGGGCTTTCCAGAAGCTGAAGGAGGTCCTTCCCTCTTCTGGATAGACCTGGCTAGTGCCATGGTTTCTAAGTCCTGGGTTTGAGGCACAGAAGAGAAGCTTACTATGAGAGGGAAGATGGGAAAGGAATAGAAGGGAAAGGAGACAGGAACAATCATGAGATTGTAGGCAACTCTGTTGGGAGCTTATTTTGCAAATGGGAGCTCAACCCAGGTCTCAAGAAACCTGGGAAGAAACCATTCAAATAATTTAAAGAGATTCTACCATAATGAACTCACTATAAGCAAAAATTGGAAATTCATCTTAGAGTTTGAAAGATGTTATATTTACCCCCAGACTAGCACTGAAGATACCTTACTGGAATTTGTATAATTCTTGCTCCCTTGATCTTGCCCAGGTCAGTGCGACTTGAGAGCTGGCCATGGTAGGGGCATGATAATTTTACAAGAAGATATCCCAGATGTCTAAACCATCCCCTGGACATACCTCCCTTATCCTACCCCCAAGCCTACTTTCAAAACCCCTTGGATCTGAAAGGAGCTGAAAGGAGTTGAAAGGAGAGTATTTGAAGATACCAGAAAGAGAGACTGGTATATTTCTTTTTTTAAAGTACTAAACATATCTTACTAATTGGCATATTCATAAACCTGCTAATTTCCCCCCAACCCCAGACCCTGCTAGCTTTTATACTGAACCTATAAAACTGGAACTTTCAATGAAACACTGCCTCGACTCTTGTAAAATGCTCTTCTTTGTATTCAGCCTGCAACAACAATGAGGGAAATGGCAACCAGAGTTTCAACTAAAACCAAAATGATAAATTTGTTAATTTTCCAGACATCATTTCTGACTAGATCAATTCGTATGGCCTCAGCTTATGATTGCCTTCATATAAGTTGAACTCGGGCGTTGACAACTTCCATAAACTCTCTGTCAATGAGAAATACCCGTTATGTGTAAAATTTAATGCTTAATATGGTTTTTATTTTACTGCCAAAGGGATCAGCGTAGCTGAGATGATTTAAGCACTCAATGAGATTCAAGGGAAGCTTCGTAGTAAAATGAAAAGCAATTCCTGAATCTTCTTTGCAAATTCTGGGTTTACTAAGCAGAAATATTTCTCCCCTCTGACAGTTTTTCTCTAAGGATGGGGAACATTCAAAAGCAAAGACTGTCAACTTTAAAACCACAAAAGAAAGAGACGGAGGCAGACAAATAAAGTCTCTCTGTGATATGATGGGCAAAGATATAACAGATTGATCTCCACAAGGAATGCACTGGACTTGGATGACTTGGCCAAATCAATCTCTCCTTAGTTCATTTGACCTGCCTTTTGGGAACAATAGGGAGATGTTGCAAGATCAAATAGTATATAGATGGCTGAGCAACATTAAAATTGTTAATTTACACCAATGTCTTCATTCATGAAGATAGCAATGTCATGGGATCATTTGGAAGTATCAATGGTCTACCAAGAAGAGAGTCTCCTAAGTTCATAGACACAACTACGTATTGATGCAATTACCTCTAGCTTGGGGGCAAAGGATGGAATTTTTTGGAAAAGTAAGCACAGCATTGAAACTGCCACTCTACCCTACACATCTATGATCATCACAACTCTTGGTACCATCATGAGTTTCCCCGTGTGCTTCAGCCAATTGGATGGCACAAGAGAAATGAAATATAACAAGCATTCATTGGTGGATTGCAATTCAGGACTGGTAGTTGGCAATCCATTTCACATGTGTATTACACATTGTATGAAGGAACAGATGCACTTTGTTACAGATTTGAACTTCAGGATCTTCTGCAGGAATAAAATGTTCAGTGTAATGTATAGAATACAGAGAGTCCCTGTTAACCTACAAAGGCTTTATTAATTGCAGTTGCCTATGTGTTATACAGTCATGGTGACACACACAGGCATACTCGTTTGCTTCATTGATCCTTGCCTAAGTGATGCACAGGGATTGTGGAAGATAGGAGTGGTCTATACCATGCAAAAATAGGGGGTCTTCCAATCAGTTCCCTGTCCAGTTTTTTTTCCCCCCTATCCTTTGCCAGTGACATTCCATCACATGTCTCTTCAGCTGTCCTTTCCTTAGCCTTTTTGGTCGCCAGGTCAGACATGACTTGCCGCATGGCTGTTAAGTTTCTTAACTCAAGTCACTGTTTCAGAGTTGACTTTATTTATTATTCATTTATTTATATATCAAATTTGTCACTGCTCATCTCATTGAAACGACTCTGGGCAATTTACGAAACAGTAAAATCAATTAAAATTACAATATACAATAATCTTAAATAAATAGAGAATAAATAGATCCAAGGATAGATGTTAAAATTGGCAGTCACTCAGGGAACATCATCAAGGTGCCAGACACCCCCAGGATGGGTAAGATTGTTGTCACCCCATGCAAGCTGGCAGAGCCAGGTCTTTAATCCTTTCTGGAAAGCCGGGAGAGTAGGCGCCTGCCACATCTCTGGGGGGAGACTATTCCAAAGGGTGGGGGCAATGGCAGAGAAGGTTCTCCTCCTGGGACCCACCAGCTGACATTCGCTTGCTGATGGGGTCCGCAACATGCCCCCTCTGCCTGTCCAGGTGGGACGGGTTGATGTAATGGGGATGAGACGGTCCCTCAGGCAACCTGGACCCATGCCATGTAGGGCTTTAATGGTAATAACCAACACTTTGAATTGGACCCAGAAGCAGACTGGCACCCAATGCAGCTTGCGCAGCAAAGTTGTTATCTGTGTTGTTCTTGGGGCACCCAAGACTGTCTGCATGGCCACATTTTGAATCAGCTGTAGCTTCCAGATAAACTTCAAAGGTAGCCCCATGTAAAGCGCATTGCAATAGTCTAGCCAAGAGATGACCAGGGCGTGAGTGAGTGACTGGAAAGCCTCCTGGTCTAGGAAAGGGCACAACTGGTGCACCACATGAAGGTGGGCAAAGGCCCTTCTGGCCACGACTGCCACCTGCTCCTCAGGCAGTAGTCGCGAGCCCAGGAGGACCCCCAGGTTACACACCGGGTCTGTTTGGGGCAGGGCCACCCCATCCAAAACCAAGAATGGCAAATCCTCGGATACAGAGGGGCTTCCAATCCACAGCCAGGGTTGCCAGGGTTCAGCTAAAGCCTGCTGTTCCTGATTTGTTCAGCTTGCATGCCCCTATATATAGACATATTCTTCTCTAAAGTCAAATTCTGGTCCATCTACTTCTCCTAAATGTTTACTTCTTATAACAAATTTTCATTTTTTTTTAAATGGGCTCCAGGCAGATTAAAGCCTGAGCCAACTCCACAAAAAAAATGCAAGGTTTTTGTTGGAGGTGTATGTATGTATATATGGATGGATGTGTACCAGTCCTTGGGATTATTTGATTTAGGATATAAAAAGGAGTTTCTCATCTTCTTCCTTCATTTTTGCAATCATTAAATACAATTTCTTTACCTCCTTCTTTTCTCTATATTGATTTTTCATCCCACAATTGTGCAGAGAGCAATAATGAACACTTAACAACCACCTTTAACATAAATAAGTGATTGTGGTCACAAATCTTCCATCTTCAGGCAACTGGGGTCTGTCTGCGTGTGTGTTTGTGTGTGTGTGTGTGTGTCTGTGAGAGAGAGAGAGAGAGAGAGAGAGAGAGAGAGAGAGAGAGAGAAAGGCAGAACATTAGAAGAAACTGGTTTTTTAGGGCTGGAACAAAACAGTGGCATTCCAGGGATAACCCATTTCAGGAAAAGCTGAATGATATGACATAAATTAAAAATCATTGGCCTGTATTTATCTTATAGTTCCAGGGCTTTATCACACTAGTAAAATATGTCTTTAACCTCAGTTTATTCACCTGGTCTACTTTTTTTTTTTTAATGGCTTTCAGATTTTATTTGGATTTATTATTTCTTGTTTTATTATGTTCTCTATATCTTGAAAACTGGCAACAGTCATCGTGGCTTCCAACAGGATGCAACTGTAATAAACAAACAAACAAACAATAAATAAGTATAGCAATGGATTTTGCAGGTCCTCTTTTTTTAAAAAAAATGTGCTAAAGTAATTTGCAAAATAAAACTATACATGCGTATGGTAGAATTAATGAAGTCATATTACGTGCAACTTAATAATCATCGTAGCAAGACTTCTGGGGAAGAAATAGCAAACTGAAAATGGCTCTGCTAAGAGCAGAGCTGACGACCGTGGCGGAATGAAGAGCTGGTGATTGGACTGACTCCTCGCGATTCCTCTCCGGACAAGGAGAGGACTTGGGATCACCCCCAAGTGCTCCAGAAAGTTGCTCCTTGTGAGGAGACCACAGGACAGTGGTCTCCGGCAGGTTAGAGCTCTGGGAGATGAAGGAATAGCCATCTTTGCCCAAACCATGGTTGGTGCCTTTCCAAAGAACACTGGGTTCGCATACTTCCTTTCTTAATCACTTTTGGAAATTGCTTATTAACTGCTTTTCAGATATTAAGAACCTTCAGAACAGCAAGTTTTACTACACTGGGTGAGTTTCCTTCAATCCTTAGTGAAAGAAATTTTATACAAGTTTAAGGATTTTTTAAAAAAAAATTTTTTTTTTTGAATAAACAGCAAAAGGGTGATTAGAACTTTGATTTTGGAAAGTTACAAATGGACTTAGGGTCTGATGGATTTGAAATAAGATTTTGAAACTAGTTATAAGAATCCTTCCTGTGGGAAAATGCTGTTGTTTCTGAATACTTACATATGATGAGATGGGATTTTGAAGATTGGCTACTAGAGGGAACCAGAAGGAATTTAAGATTACAATTAAAGGAGGAGAACAGTTATATTTGACTTACTAATACAGAATAGAGCAAAATACTTTAACATTGGATGTACAGAAGGATATTTGTGAACAATGGACCCAGAAGTTAATTTTAAAAATGTCTGCCATTATAGATAAACTGTGTGTAAAAGATGCTATGGAAAAGGAGTAACTTTTACTGGACAGGACTGAGATGAGACCGATTTGAAAGTGGATTTAAAAATGACAGGCTATAGGAGTGATGTGGAAGGAGATGCTACACTGGTTATACAAATGAAACTGGTTGATGTCTTACCAACCAAAAGAGTGACCTGGATAACTTTCTTATTTTGGATTTACAAAAGAGACTTGTTATAAGTTTTGAAGAATTCTGTGAGAAGGAACAAAGAAAAAAGAAGAAGAAATAAATTTCTAGGACATTATTTGAGGGGATTAAGGATCAATCTTGTTAAAAGTCAAGGGAGTAAAGTAAAGTTTGTAGGAAAATACTTTCATGTTGTTTAATGCAACTCTCCAATGGCTAACTAAGGCAGGGCATTCTAGTTGAGATTTAGTGACAACATGCTAAACGTGTAAGGGTGAATTCATGTGGTCCTGATCCCATAGATTGTTCACTACAGTATAGATCATGAGTAGAGAATACCTATTCTGTAGGTCATGTGATATGGGAATAGTTTTCCACCAAAGTTTTGTGAGGAATACTTAGAGATAATCTGATTTTTTTTTTTTTGAAAAAGAAAAAAAGAAAAATGATACCCCGTTTGGTCCATGTGTAGGTGTTACATAATATAAAAGCTAAACTTCAAAAGTGTTTTGGAATTAATCTAGTCACCTCTTAATGACATTTTTTTTTTCTTTTCAAGCCCTCTCAGAATATATAACAAAATATACTTCGGTTCATTGTTGTCATATCTTAAATGGTCATTGCCAAAAAATCTGTGTTCTTGCTGAATGCATGTAATTAAGTTGATTTAGATGGTTTTCATTCAGCCAGTTGTGGTTGTATTGTTGTGATTCTTCTTCCCAAAATTGTCTGTTTTGTACTTGTTCATCAAAAAAAAAAAAAGCTAGGATCCTGGTTTGCCCAAACCGAAGTTAGGATACTTGGGAGCTGAAAGGATAAAAGGTGATAAAAGGTTTAGCCTTAGTATCTTAAAAGCAAAGGGTTGAACTGAAAGGCATTCATGCTGTGTATGTCTCTGGGTGTGTGTTTGTGAACATTTGCAAGAAGACAGGTGACACATTGCAATCCAAGCCCACCCTTTTTGTACCTGTATCAACCCCCATGGTTGAATCTTGCTCTGAAGATCAGAGATGGGAAGGAATTTGAAGGCATTTCTATCTTTGATGATCACGATCACATGAGCATGGATTGTTCCTTTTTTCCTTGGCTTATTCATTCATACTCCTCTTTGCTTCCTTGCTAAGGAAAAGTGATTTTCAGATAAAGCTTGGAGTGATTTTTATAAATCTGTCAATGTTCAAAATTACTTTCAGTCAAGCTTTGTAGCAGCATATTCTTAGTCATTTAGAGACATGGAGAGGAAAGCCTTTCTGTAGGCATGTTTCTTTCCTTCCAATATGAATTGAATTGGAATGGGATACATACTTAAGGAGAGAGGATAGTGAGACATTAAGGTCCTGATAACTCTGCTAATGGCAACAGATTCTTCTCACCCCAAATCGTACTGCTGAAAAAAACAGCTTGGATAATTCGGGCTGGATTTTTACAGGAATGGACTTCAAACATTATTTGGTTCTATTAGCCAAAAGAATTTCCCTGATGTCTTTTAAGGCAAGTTGGAAGCCTTTTGTACTAGGATGCAATGGGTGGTTCCTGAGAACTAAGAAAAACAAAATCAAAGACCATCTTCAATGATGGTCTTCATAAATAAGCCTGGAAAGGGGAAAGAGCATGAACTTTGTCCCTCTCACTGTTTGAAATGATAGAATAATAGATTGTATGAGTTGGAAGTGACTTTAGAAGGCTCCTTGCTCAATTCAGAAATCCACTAAACCATCATTAACAAGTAGCCATCAATCCCTTATTTGAAAACCATGAGCAATAGGGAATCCATCAGTGCTCTAGACAGACTATTCCATTCTATTGTTTAATGGATCTAACCCTTTAAAAATCTCCCCATCTTCAGCCTGAATCTCTTTTCTTTTAACTTCTACTCACTGGTCCTTATCATATTCTTGGTTTCAACTGTTCTGCCCCTCTTGTACATAACATCCTTTTTGATTTTTAAAGGGCAGATCCTTTCTTTTCTTTTCTATACCAAACTGGTCTACTCCTTTAACTGTTCCACATACTTAATTTCCAGACCCATTATTAACTGGTCGTTTTCTTCTGAATCTGTTCTACCTTCTCCATGACAGTCTCCAGAAATGGACAAAATACTCCAAATGCCTTGCAACCAGTGCAGACCACAATAGACCTATTATCTCCTTTGATCTGAGTGCCGTGATACTGTTCATGAACCCCAAAATCACAGAGCTGCCCCATCACACTTGCTGATCTTCTGCTGGTGATCCATTAGCACTCCTAGATCCTGCTAGCATGCACTGTGGCCAAGCCTGATTTCCTTTATGTATTTTACCTTTTCCTTCCTTATACTTGTCCCTGTTAAACATCACTCTGTTGGATTTGGCTCTGAGTTGAAGCCTATTGAAGTTATTTTGTACTGTGATTTTTGTCCACTAAGAAATCAGCCAATCCCTGTCTTGGTATTATATGTTTCCTTTATGTATGGAAAGTGATATCATTCAAAAGCTGTGAAGAGTGTCTTCAGAGCCAGTTATGCATTTCTAAGAGGTATGTATTCCAAAACCCATGTGAATCTGTGGAAATTAAAAGAATAAATGACATATTAGAATCCTTCCTTTGTAAGGATTTGCATGCAAATCATATTAACTCTGTACTACTCGAATACCCAGGGAGACTGGGTCTTCCACTCTGCTCCTTCTGGATGAGAAACATTACATAATATTTGGGCTAGCCAACTTCTGTGTAGTTGCTGAGGAAACACAACAGATTATTCAACCATGATGCCTTGGATTGGAGAGGTTCCTGCTAGAGCTTAATCATGTTTTATTAACTTGTGCTTGGGTTTGATATTGGAGTATAAATAAAGATGTGTGTCTGGACCTGGCTTTGAGGGATTTCAAAATCAAACAGGGGCTAATTCTCCAAACCAGACAGGTAGTCATCTTAAATCTGTAGAGGGCTATGCAAACAGTGAGGAAGAGTTTGGAGTGAGCACAGTCTCCATTTCTACATTTAAAGCTTGCACATGAGGAAGATGACCAAAGAGACTTAATGTGATGTCACTAGCTAGGACGCAGCAGAGGTGGGACTTCTTTCATTCTGCTCTGCTTGCCAAAACCATGATAGGTCCAGCACATGGGTGCTGTATGTCCCTACCTCTTGGTTTCTTTGGAGTTCATTCCCACCTGCTCCCCTTTTGATCTTTTAAACCCCTCATTTACTTTCTATTTCATTTTCAGCAAGCTGCCATTAGTAACAGCTTCATCTCTCGGCGGTGACCTTTCTCGGTTGGAAAGACGTCTGGCTTTGCAGAGACCCACTTAGGTTCTAAAGTTGCCAAGCTCCTCTTGGCTCAGTGAAGCTGAGGCAAGACTGCAAGCTGGTTTCACGCCAAGGATGTCCAAGGGGAAAGATCACAGTTGCTTCATTCATTAGCCAGCCACTTTTACAGAGAGGGGGAGAGAGAGAGGGAGGATGGGTGGGTGGGAGGTAAGGAAGGGAGGGAGGAAGGGAGGAGAGGGAGGGATGGAGGAAGGAAGGAAGAGGGGAGAGGGAGGGAGGAAGTGAGGGGGAAAAGGGAAGGAAGGAAGGAAGGAAGGAAGGAAGGAAGGAAGGAAGGAAGGAAGGAAGGAAGGAAGGAAGGAAGGGGGAGCAAAGAAAAAGAAGAGAGCATGAGAAAAGAAATGAGAGTCATTATTATTAGATACTCACATGTCAGACACGTAATGGCCTGCAAATGGCATGGCTTGATGTGCTGGCAGAAACTTTTCCTAACACTTCCCAATTGTGCACTTGCTGGAAATGCACTCAACATAAACATAAAGGTCTGCAATCTGTCAGTTAATATTAATGCGGTCATTTGCTGGGGAACTTGAAATAACATGACGCACTCGGGACGTGCTTCGCTGACCTTTTCGGGAGGGGGAGTGATTCATTAAGCGGTCACTCACTTAGACAGCGCTACCTTTTTGTGCAACAATTAACATTTTAAGGACTTAACTCACTAGTTATCACTCTCTGGTAGAAATATGCACCAAGGTTAACTCAAGACCACTCTCCCCCCTCCCCTTTTCATCATGTTTCAATAAATATAAGAGAAAGACATTCATCCAGGAGTGCAGCATTCCATCTCTAGGCAGAGAGCTATGAAACCCCCTGAGAAATAACGGGCTCTTATCTCATTCCTTGCTGTTTTCTTTGAAATGTCATGAAAACTATGGAACCAGTCCCAGAGTTGTAACAGAATTGAGAGGTACATAGTACTTATAGGATTTGTTCACCAGTAACTTCAATGATACTTGTAGGTGTTTCTGCAGGACCAACTCCCAGGGAAAAGCAACTACCTGAAGTGGAGTAGAAGGATATTTTCATGAAAATATCATTAACCAGGATAAACCTTGGTTTTATTAGTTGCTGAGACCCATGGCAAAGGGAAGGGCTGGCTGGATTTTTAGCCACAGCATTCTCCCATTTCTGGATCCACATGGTACAAAGGAACATTTTGAAGATCTGAAGATGGGTGGGATTAAGAGATTTGTGGGTGATATTGTTAAGTGCAACATCTCATCTGCTTAGAGCAGTGTTTCTCAACTTTGGCCGCTTTAAGATGTCTGGACTTCAATTCCCAGATTTCTGGGAGTTGAAATCTAGACATCTTAAAGCAGCCAAGGTTGAGAAACACCGGTTTAGATCTCCAGCAATCTTTCTGACCTTTTATTGAGGCTGGTTTATACTTTGAAGGGAGGCCAAGAACCAATCTCAGGACTATCGGCTGCACTAACATCCCAGAAAATAATGTTAGACCACCTCCATATTGTTGCTAAGGGAAGTATAAGGATATGTCATGAAGCCACCAGAGCTCAAATTCAACTTTAAGGAAACTTTATTTTTACTTTTCTACTTTCCTAGAGATATATGTTTTCACAATCCAGGGTGGGGAGAGAAATTGGGGAACCAAAAAGAACTATAAGGAGAAAATTGTAAGTTAGAGAAATGACCAGGAAGTATTTCAATAGAGCTCCATTCAGAGTTCTTCATGCAGGCTACAACAGTTCAATGTTGTATAATTTGGGGGATATTTGTTGGACAATAGCATGTCAGGAGAGGCTCTTGGAAGTGTAATTGATAAAAAAGCTAACTATTAGTCAGCAAGGTGATATGGCTGCAGAAAAGGCGATTGGACTTTTAGACTGCAACTATAGAAACATAGTTTCCCAATTATGGAATGGAATAGCTCCATTCTTCTGCATCCAGTAGATTGCACCTCAGGTTCCAGTTCTTCTCTTGATCATCAATTTATTTATTTATTTATTTATTTATTTATTTATTTATTTATTTATCAATCAATCAATCAATCAATCAATCAATCAATCAAATTTATATGGATGCCCATCTCACACCAAGTGACTCTGGGCGATGTGCAATATACTTCAAGAAGGATTCTGAGAAACTGGCATGGGTTCAGAGAATTGCCATTAGGAGGATCAGGAGTTAACTTCCATGGAGAGAGACTGAAAGAAGTAAGAATGTTAAGACTGAAAGGTGATATAATATTCTTCTTTGAATACCTGAAAGAGTATCATGCAGGAGAAGGTCAATACCTGTTCTCCATCATTCCAGAGTACAAGTCACAGAATAATAGACCTAAGTTACAGGAAAGCAAATTCTGATTGCACATTAGGAAACAATTTCCTGATCGTATCTTAGAAGCTGATAGGCTGTCCTTTACTGAAGCAGAGACAGGACTGTCATCTTCCATGGATGCTATAATTTGGATTTCTGCACAGTGTAGAGAGTTGGAATCAATGCCCAAAAAATGGAATTTCCATGATTCTTTGATTTTTTTTTCTCATCTAGGTTTTTTTTTTTTTTTTTTACAAAGCAAATATATACCTTTTTTAGGGGAAAAATATTTGATTGAATAACTAAGAGCTGGTTTATTTCTTCTTATTTCTGCTCCTGAAGAAGCTGTTAGGTTCTCCCATCTCCATATCAAAAACACTGTTTTTTCTTTTCACTTTCATGAGAGAAATGGAGACTAGCAAGGTATTTGTGTTGCAGCTTTAACAGAGAGGGATAGTCCCATTTTTATTGCCCGTTTGGGCATAAAAAATAAGATGCCCTGTGCCAAGAATCTGACAAGTCTTACTGTAGCTGGCTGTCATGGCACCTTATTTTTAGCACAATGAAGTAATCTGGCATAAACAACACATTTGTGGCACCATTGAAGGGATTCAGGATGCCTGAGGCTGTCGTTCGGGCTTCTGTGCCACTTGGGAGTTACTATGGGGATTATCTGCTTCTGATATCAACATATTTTGTGCAATTTGGAAGGCCAGTTGTGTAGATCTGTTGGTGGGGAAGCCATCAACAGAGGACCTTTCAGCTTCTCAATCCATTCCACCTTTGTTCCCTCTGACCTTCTCCTTTTGGTCTTCAGGTGAATTTCAGACCTTGACATTTACAGAAAGGATCTCGTTTTTATTTGCTCTGTTTTGTTCCTCCCGGGCCCGGATATAACAAAAATCTTTTCTCCCACCTTCCTGAAGTATGCTGATATTCTGTAATCCTAGATCTACCTCTCTGGTTTTCAAACAACACCAGGCAGATGCACTGCTAAGGGGATGAGTCATTGACAGACAGGAAGAACCATCAAACAATAAAAACAAAGGACATGTTTGCATATTGGACAAGTCACTCACTGTCAGCAGGTTAGCAGGGGGTCCCTTTCAGTTTGCTAGCAAACCGCAAGAAGGGCTGCTGGGAAGAAAAAAATAAAGCTCCAGATCTGTTCTGCGATGTTTACCGAAAGTCAAGCTGGAGGCGTTTGGGGGAAAGTGGGTCTTGGAGACAGAAGAACATGCAAAATGGTAATTTGGAGAACTGACAACTTAACTGCTTTTCTTGAAGCTGATGGGCATGAGGTTTGGAGGCAAACTTTGCTAGCCTTCCAAGGAGCATTTTACTGCACAGGCTACAATGCCATGTTCTTGGATGGTAGTTAGTCTCTCTGTCTCATAACACATTGTAATAGAACAATATGTTCTGAGTCTGGATCCGGCCCTAGGTCCTTTTAGTTAAGCTTTCTATGCCACATGGTGACTTAACAGATGTAGTCCAGAAGCATGTGGCATAGAAAGCATGTGGCATTCCCAGGAGGGTAAATGCTTCTTCCACTGCCACTACTTTTTTTTGGGTGGGGGAGGGGGGGGGTGCCTTTAAGTCAGTGTTGACTCCTGGCAACTGCCTGGACAAGTCCCTGCAGTTTTCTTGGTAAGATTTTGGAAGTGGTTTGCCAATGCCTTGTTCATAGGGATGAGAGAGAGGGACTGGCCCAAGGTCACCCAGCTGGCTTTGAGGCTAAGGTGGGACTAGAACTCACCATCTCCCATTTTTTAGCCTGGTGCCTTCACCACTAGACCAAACTGGCTCTCACTGCCACTACAAAGCAGCTAATAATAGAAACATAGGGTCCTTGAACGTATGAACTGAAATCCAGCTTAGTGATCATCTAATTCTTGTTTGATGTAGGTGTCTACTGGTTGTTGGCCATCCAAACCCAGTGTGAGGGTCTCCCACCCCAATTCTAGGGGTGTTATCTCTTTCTAATATGTAGCCTGAAACACCTTTGCTTTCATTTCTGTTCTCATTTTCAGTCCACCCTCTCTTACATGTAACGGCCTTTTAGAAATATGTAGACTGCTACATATCTCTTCTAAGAGTTCTCTTTGCAAGTTAAAGAAGTCCAGCTCCTTTAAACATTCCTTCAGGATCTCTTCTGAACTTGGTACCTCTCATTTGGATCCACTCCAGCTTCACCATTACAGAAATGTCAAACAGTTGTCAGGTCTAGTGTTAATTGAGGGCTTGATCCTCTATGGATCTGCCCAGTTTCCTTTATTTAATTGTTACATTTAATTGTTAAATTTACATCTGAACTTTGCTCCAGGAAAATTCCTTCCTCCATTTTTCCCACCACAGTAATTGGTGAGGGAGGTGGGTGTGAGGATTCTTTGTTTTCCAAGGATTGGACACACCTCAGCATAGAAGATAACTGTACAAAATACTTTATTGTAGCATACACCTTTCCTGCTGCCCTGGGTTAACTCCACCCTCCTAGGCTTTGCAGGTTGATGTAGCAACATAAATCAGTCTTTGATGGTTAGCTCTTATAACAAATAAAGTCTTAAAGTTTGTAAAGTGGCATAAAACCTTTGCCTCCCTCCATAAGTTCTTGAACTAGTTGGGATGAAGGGCTGCCTCAGTGTGGTTTCTCTTCTTCTGGTTGCTGCCGAGCGCCAGGTCAAGCTCCAAGCTCTGCTCTTAAGTGTGTTGCTCTTGAGCCCTCCAGCTGAGCTCCCAAGGCAAGAAAGGCAGGAATCACACCCCAATGGGCTGTTTGCCATAGCTTGTGGTCCTGGCAGTTGACTGATAGCCCTCTTGCCTGCCTGAAATAGTTGCACGTTCCCAGACGTTGCTTCCTGCTTCCTTGTCATCTCCTCCTTTTCTCCTACAGACCCACACTTTTGTAGGCTAAGGGCCTGGGTAGGGTGAGGCTGCCTATGGATGTTGGCGTGTTCCTGAAAATGCCAGGCTGTGGCTCAATTAGACAGACAGCTGGAACACCGGCCTGGATGCTTGTCAGTAAACAGTGAGTGGGAGAATGAATGAATGAATGAATGAATGAATGAATGAATGAATGAATGAATGAATGAATGAATGAATGAACGAATGGCCCATCTCCTCTTCTGGGGCTGGACACTTTTATGGCCCTTTGAGAAAAAGCATGAGCTGAGCCTTGGGGAAGAGGGGTGGGAAGCGTTTCTGCCTGGCTGCAGCTGCTTTTCCCAAAGACATACAGCAACCTGAGCTTCATTCCCTCACAGTGGAGCTAAGACATTAACCTCCAGTGAGCTTCTGTGGAGGAAGATGGACTTGAATTTGCATCTCCCCAGTCCTAGTCCAACATTTTTAAAATGACACCATGCTTTGAAGCCTCTTTTTAAAACTATATCCATATATGATGGTAGCAGCTTCTACCACCTGTGCATTATACAAAACTGTCCCTCCTTTTATTGATCCAAATCTCCTTGCAGGAACATCATTTGGAGAAAACCATACCCAAGGAGCAAAGGTGAAAGAGAGATGGGACAAAGCAGAATTTCATGTCTTGAACTTAAATAGCTTCTTGGTTGCAAGCTTCCCCTATCACTATGTTTAGGCATTGTGTTTGAAAAATGCTACAGGTAGTCCTCGGTTAATGACAGTAATTGGTACTGGACTTTCCATCGCTAAGTGATGTGGTCACAAAATGTAATGTCATGTGGCCATGCTGCTTAGCGACAGCATTTCCAGTTGCCATGATTAAGCAAATCCCGTGACATTGTTAAGCGCGACGTCACATGGTCTCCATTTATGACCTCCTGCCAGCTTCTCCATTGACTTAGCTTGTCAGAAGCCAGTGATAAAGGTCTCAAATGGCGATCCTGTGACTGCAGGATGCTGCAATGTCATAATGGCGAGCCAGTCACCAAATGCCCAGATCGCAATCATGTGACTGCAGGGACGCTGCAATGGCCGGAATTACGAGGACCGGTCATAAGTGCCATCTTAACTCTGAACAGTCACTGAACAAGTGATTGGTAAGTGAGGACTACCAGAATAGCAATCCCCCCCAAGGCCCCCCCCCAATAATAAAAAGCAATTTGGATCCATTTCTGATCAAAAGAAAAATTAATTCCCTGTCCCAACCTTATCTCCAGGTTCTTTGTTATGCCTGAAAAGGTAAAGCATTTGCTTTCTTTAGATATACAGGTTTACTATCCTCTTTCTGTGGGTCATGGACTTCACTATTTTAGTAAGAAAAACTTGAATCTAACATCAGAGTTTTAAAATATTGTGAGGGGGCAACAAAATCCAAAAAACCCACCACCCCCCTACCCATTCCTCCCTCATTTGAGTCTTTAGCAACATTATTTCTCATGCACTTTATATCATGTTCTGTATTAATGGCATAATTAGCTGGGGAAAATATTTAGTTGTCGCCTCATATTTATTTATGTTCTCAGGATCATGTAAAGTTCTGCAACATTAAAATTTAATTTGGAAGAAAAAAGAGTTTTATTCATTTTTCAGCATAATGACCATTTCACACTAGCTTCTAGGAATGATAAAATATCGGTGGAACATGCTTTCCCGTTTGTTTGTTTGTTTGTTTGTTTATTTATTTATTTATTTATTTATTTATTTATTCATTCATTCCCAGGGCATTTTCCCATGAGCCTGTAAAGAAAACACAATGAGGTCTCATTGGCAGAGTGTTTGAGGACGAACTGAAGCTCCTTTTATTCCTGGCATCATGTATTCCTCCACACTCCCGTTCATTATTTAGCAGGTAATTTATTAATCAGGTGATCAATTGGGTTGGGGGGGATAATTTAATTGAGGATGAACACCCCCCCACACACACACAGCTCACATCCGCATGCAGAGGGTCTCTGAGACTCTTTTGTACAGGAGATTTGGGGAAATTCTACTAGAACGCTGTTTCTCATTTAGAAATCTAGACTGAGTCAGTCATACACAGTGTAGGATTGTTACTGGCAGATTACGGCAACCTCCCAAATAGTGTTATTGGGATTGCATTGCACCTGAAGGTGAGCTGAAATAGGCATTTTTGATTTGCCCTCCTTTTCGTTACGATCAAAGAACACCTTGTTTCACTGATCCTTTCAAGTCTATCTCATAATGCAGAGCCTGCAGTTGAAGGAAACCTGCAGGGGCAATTGAACTTTACAGCCAAGGGCACCCATCTGGCAGTTCACAGAATATATGGAGTGCCACTGAGAGGCCAGAGAATACCAGAAAGAATCCATTGGCCTGTTGAGGTCATCCACCAGCAGAACTAAAGCTGTGTCCATCTCAGGCCTAAATCCTGACTGAAATGGGTCCTCTAGGGCATTTTCTAGCTGAACTCCCAACATCCTTTCAGCAACCTTCCCACCAAAAGGAAGAATGGGATTGAACAATAGTTGTCAAATACGGTGGACTCTAACCACAGTACGCTAAGCAAGATCAATATTAGCCGAACTTACTTATGCAAATGCATCTGTTTGAAGTTTCTCTGACTGGGTTCCATATGCTGTTGTACACCTTTTTTTAAAGTTGTCTTGGACACAGATGGTGGCATAAACTTGGAATAACTAAATGATTCCAAACTTGGTTCCTATTCTATCAGCAAATCCTATGCCCCCAAGTTGACATTCAGACCACCTCTGTATGTCTCATGCACTGAGAAGGGGAGATAAAGTTTTAGCCCTTGTAAACATTGATGTCCAACAGGGATTCTCTCTTACAAATGCAGACTTTAGAGGATCTTGACAGTGCCCTCTTTAAACATTGCTCAATAATGCAGAGATGCAGAAAATCCACTGGTTGGTTGATTGAATGGTTGGTTGGTTGGTTGGTTGGTTGGTTGGTTGGTTGGTTGGTTATTTATTTATTTACTTATTTATTTATTTACTTATTTATTTATTTATTTTTGTGCCTGCTCTTGAAATTCCTAGAGATACTTTGCTCATGTAAGATTATAAGAATTGCTCTGTCTTATCAGAGCAAACAATGATTGTCTAACTTTTTTTCCCCCACACTGATCAAGCAGATGGAAATCTGCAACTCACGAAAGCATTTTGCCAGATACCAGGATCCAGAGACATGGATGAAAGAAATTACCAACATTTTAATAGTCACCAATAAACTGGACTAAGTACAATTGTCTTCAATTTCATTGCTACCAATGTCCAGAGATGTTTATGAATTCCTCAAAATGCCAATAAAGGTCATTCCCCAGCTAGGTAGTATCATCAGTGCATGGAAGAGTGAAGTCTGCTGGTACTTTATATGTAGAAGCCTGGCCTGCCAGCCTTGATTGGGTTGGGTTTCTTCCTTGATAGATCTTTGATTGGGGCATTGTTTCTTCCTGATTGTTTGTCTGGTCCTGTTTCCTGTTTCTCTGGGTGTTGGTCATTGGGAAGGTTGGCTTTTTGACTTCCTTGAGTTGTGGTTATATCTTTTAAATGGTATAAAGATTTACCATAAACAACCAGGGACTATTCCATGTATAAGAGGTGATGGGGTCATGATGCCTTCTGAAACAGCTTTGAAGGGGAGGGAGGCTTCTGGAAGTATCATTGAATCAAAGTACCCATTCAGAGCTTTGCAAAGCCATACTGTGTAGCCCAAGCTGGCTATAAATCAGCAGTCACTTGACTTTCAAATGTGGGATCTTGAAACTTAGAAAAAGAGATAGAAAGTAAGGCTGCTCTTGTATTGAATGAGGCCATGCAGGTTTAAAGACCTGGCTTTGACAGTGTGCATGGGGTGATATGGGCTGTACCCATCCCTGGGGCTGGTTAGCCCCCTGATGATGCTCCCTGGAATTACTCACCAACTCTCCATCTTCTTGGAACCTATTTATTTTTCGGACTGTTTTTATGTTGCATTTTAATGAATTTTTGTCTTGCTGTAAACCACCCAGAGTCGTTTCACGAGATGGGTGGTGACAAATTTAATAAATAAATAAATAAATAAATAAACAAACAAACAAACAAACTCACAAGCAAATGTTTTTGCAGGGACGCAATCGTAGTTGTCCTCAGAGTATAAAAAGGTATTTGTTTTTAGGTTTGTTGGGAACCTAATTTTCCCTTTCAACCATTTTGCAATTCAAGTTGTTCTCATCCATGCTTTCCCTCTATCTTTTTCTTATTAATTTAAGCTCTTAAGTGCAATGGAAAATGACGTTTCAGCACCCAGCTAGAAAAGAGCAATAACGTTCAAATGAAAATTGGAAGCTGAAGATCTAATCATCAACAACAGATGGTTCATCCTCAATCTGATAAACAAGTTCTCATTTTCCATCCCTCTCTCTTGTTTTTTCCTTGCAGTTCTTGCCTTGATTCACTTGGTTTTGGTGGAAGTCACCCATGTTTTTGGTGCCATATGCAGGGTGAACGGATGCTTCAGCAGAAACGTGGACTCAGCTTCGTGTGGCAACGAAAAGTATCTGAACATCCAGAACTGTCATGAGTGAAATATTATTCAACCCAAGAACACCATGGCAACCTTCTTGAGATACATTGCACCTCCCCAGTTTGGATTCCAAATGGAACCTGCTTGGCAGGGAAAAAAATGCAATCCTAGAGTATCATTCAGTATTTGGATGCCTACAAGCAGATGTCATACTGAGAACATTTGGAAGGTTTGTTACAAATCTGATAACAAATTATAGATCCAAGTAGAAAGAGTTCTACTTTCAGTTCTGCCACTGCCTTTTGCCAACCAAATGGTATCTGATTTAGTCTCCAAAAGAGTGCTGTTCATTTATGAAAGATAAGAGAATTACAAAAACACAGAGAGAAGTCAAAGAATATTGGATTAATAAAGGAATCCAGGGATGGGTAGATGGAGCCATAGTGTCTTGCTGTTCCTTTGTCTGTGACTTTACATCTTCATATCAGAAATGTAACCACCAATTTTAGCTTTGCCCTGATAGCCAGTGTCGTTGTCAGGTTCAGCCCAAGAAACTCCACGAGACAGTTCTGGAATTGCTCTGTCCTTTATTAGCTTACACCTGCTAGACAGAATCTTGCCAGACTAACTCTAACTCCCAAAGTCTGCAACTAAACACTACGAATTCCTTAGGGGGTGCCAGTCTCATCCTCTTTGCTTTCACACGCTCAGGCTGTGGGCTGAGAAGAGGCTTCTCCCCATGACCTTGAACCTCCTCATCCAAGTCCTCCATCACAGTTGTATCCCTTAGTTTGGACAAAATCATGAAATTATAGAGATCAGAGAAGCCTAATCCTGATTAAAGCACTCCTGACAATCTTTGTTTGAAGACCTCCAGGGAAGGGGAGCCTCCATCTCACTGAGTAATTGGTTCCATTGTTGAACTCTCTTACTATTGGGAAGTTGTTTCTAACGTTTAATACTAATTGGCCTTCCTGCAGTTTCAATCCATTGTCCCAAACCCTGTATTCTGGGATGGATGAAAATACTGTAGGTCTTGACCTTCTTAAAAATGACAGCTTTTCAGGCATTTGAAGAGTACAATTATATCACCCTTAATTTTCTCAAGGGTCATCATTTCCAGCTCCTTCCAGCACTCTTCATAGTCCTCAGTTCTAGTACCCTGATCATTGTTACCCTTCTTTGCCCTGTTTAGGTTTGTTTGCATCCTTAAGATCAGAATAACAACACTGTGAAAGTCTAGAATTCACATGACAAAGTTAAAACTAATTCACTAAAATAAAAGCAATCAGGTGATTGATCAGCAAGCTAGCATCAAATGAAGATTTTTTGGGAACAATTTTAGGTTCTCCCAAAATGGGTCTTCTCTTTTCTTGGCTCATCAGCAAGATCTGACCAGTATTTACTGTACCTTCTTCCAACTTAAGTCAAGATCAGCTGATGCTGTTCATAACTCTCAGAGGCCTTGTTAACATTTACAATTCGCAGAGAACTCAACTGGTAAGCCGAGTCAGAGGTTTTCAGTATCAGTATCAGCTCTATGATAGGTAAGCTCTTTTCTGAGGAAAGGGAGTTTAGTTCTTTCTTTCTGTTTGATTAGATATTTAATGTTCCATAACTTTTTCTTGTTCTGTTGCTGTAGGGCTATTGTCTCTCACACATATTACTGTCTTTCCCTTCCCTTCCCTTCCCTTCCCTTCCCTTCCCTTCCCTTCCCTTCCCTTCCCTTCCCTTCCCTTCCCTTCCCTTCCCTTCCCCTTCCCCTTCCCCTTCCCCTTCCCTTCCCTTTCTATTTTTCGCTTCTATGTTTCTTGTGCCTTCTTGGATTTAAGTCATATATTCATTATATTTTTATTTTGCATTGCCCCAGGTATCTGGCAAGTGGAAGGTACACTTTATAATTTTAATTAAAGACACAAATACAGCTGTAGGTACGTAGGTGGGAATGAACAAATTGGGAGAATGCCAATATGCTTGTTAACAAAAAGTTAGTTTTAGTCACCAAAGGCTTTGAATATTTGCCTTTGATGAGTGTTTGCAAATATTAACATAAGTTGAACGCTCATCATAATTTGAATTGAATGTGTTGATGGACATCAGGCCACACAGTGGATCACTTCTTCACATTTCTTGGTTTTTCTCAGGACTGTTATCATATTCCCAAAACAGTAGAATATGTTGCATCTTTCTCCCAGTTCTTTGGCACTATGAGGCAAGCATACTGTAGCTATAATAATATTACATTCATCATTGTAACAATGAGCCAGGATACCATATGAAGGAAACTGGCAAATGTAATTGAGTTGCTTGTGAATAGTGCAACACCTTCTGGAGGTAACTGGAAGCCATAAAATAATGAAGGATTCTCAAATACAGCTGTGCAAGCCTTCTTTAGGTGTTAGACACTAGCTGTATACAGAGACAACTTCATTTTGCGCAACCAGCTTTAAATCAAATTCGAGCAGTGTTGCCTTGAAAATAAATCTTTCTCCCTCCCACGCTCTCCCTAAAAGAATAGTGCAAATTGGTTCAGATCCAGTCTGACTATGATTATGATTTAAAGCAGTGCTTTGAACTGAAATGTTAGGACATTTCAACTGAAAACAACTGACCCAAGTCATCACTGCAGGTGGATTCAGTTCTGTGTTTTGAATCAAGTGAAATAATATTTCTGCACATGCACAAAAGTAAGCAAATCCAGTTTCCAATTTGATTTGGAGATTTGATCAAATTGCCATTGAATAAAGTCTGGAATATCGGTAGAGACCTACTAAGTAGACACGGCCATATCTAGACAGAGAGAGAGAGTGACAGAGATCTAGACATAAACATGGACAGAGATATTCATAGCTGCCAATTATTTGGCCAACACTCTTCATGATTGTAGGAAGTCACCCAAACCAAGCACCCAATGGAATAAATTTTACTGTTTGAGAGTAGTATAGGAACAAAGGAGAAGAGAAGAGAAGAGAAGAGAAGAGAAGAGAAGAGAAGAGAAGAGAAGAGAAGAGAAGAGAAGAGAAGAGAAGAGAAGAGAAGAGAAGAGAAGAGAAGAGAAGAAATGTTTTCCTGGGTCTAAAGAGGTAGGAGTTCTCCTCAAAAGAGTCCCTTGTGCAGATTTTAACTCATGGGCAGATTTAAAACAAGACAGATGGTCCTTTGAAAACCACTAATCCATTTAGGATTTAGGAGATTAAAATGAGTCTCTTGAACTGATCCTGAAATCAGAGGGAGACTATTAGCACCTTTTCAGACTAACACATTTTATTTATTGAAAGATATAGGCTTATGTCTTTTAATACAATCGGTTAGTCTGAAAAGATCCTACTGACCTCTGATTTTTGGCTACCATAGGCTAATATGGTACTCCTCTCCTACTACAATGCATTGATCCTGCAAAGCAATGGGAAACCACTACAGATCTCTCAAAATCAGTCTGAAATGATCATGAGCCTAGCTGCCTCATTTGGTGCTAACTGAAGCCTTGGGTCCTTCTTCATGGGTAGGTCACATCACAGTGATCTAATCACAGGATCATCAAAGCAGGGATAACTGTTGGCAACTTGCATCATAAGTTCTCTTGAGGATCTTGGTAGAGATGGGATGAAAAAATAATGATTACATTAGGGAAAAAAAGGGGGAAAGCATTTTCCAATAAATAGATACATGCACCCCTATTCTCGGTAGGCTAACATTTCCTGCAGCAAAAAATTACCTTCTATATGTGAAATATTAAAGTTCTGGGCTGAAGGTAGGTTTAATTACCTGCTTATCTAAGTAAAGCTCTACCAATGGGTAGACATTTCCTTTGGAATTCCATTTATCTCCAGTATCAAATTAACTTTGGTGAAAGCCAATTAAATACTGTAAATTATTCCCCTTCAATTAAACATTAGACTCAAACAGAAGCAGTGAAGGGCTGTAACACACTAATTTGTCATCTGTATACTTATGAGAAATCAAGAAGAAAAGTTTAATCTTTTTTCCCCCTACTTTTTATATATAAAAAATGAGAAATTATCTGGAAGGAACTGCTATAAAAATAGGAACTGGGCTGACATAATTTGAACTTAATTTGTCAACATAGTAATGCATCTTGCTATATTACTCCATTGACAAATCAATTACAGTTATAATGAAACTTTATACAATTTTACTCTTATTTAATTAGTTGCATCAATATGTTTCTTCTTTTCCTCCCTTTCTTTGCATCTGCATCATTAATGCTTCAAAGTGTAAATTATTGAGCAAGGTTAATTATTAGCAATGGTAACACATGAAGTTTAGAGGCCCCAAAGAGAAATGCACAGTACCACAATATTATAATGAATTCATTGTGCAGTCTTGTGTTGTTTTCGCTGGTGAATCATCATTCTCTTAAATAATAAAAATGATAACGATAATAATCTATTGGATTGCTACAAAATGATCTGCATTCCAGATGCATCTCTAATAATTAATGGAGAGTCTGTATATTTTTAATCTGTCTGCTCATCTCCCTATTCAACTATCTGTCCATTTATCAATCTATATTGTCTTAATATTCCAGTTCTTCCATGGAAAGAAAGTATCTTATTGTGCTATAAAGAACAGTGAGCTATCTTATCGGTATTAAGCAATCTGCCACTGTTAAACAGATGGGACACAAGGAGAATTATGAAGGATATATTGAGTATCTTAAGTCAAATAAGTAGATTCTCAGCCACTTTGAGAAGCTGTCTGCCAAAAACACTTTGGGGGAGGGAGGGCTCCCAGTCAGGTAGACAGTTCTAGGCTACAGGGATCAAAAGTAATGTAGAGAATAGGAGGGTCATTTGTTAAATTTTACTAAGAGAGGAAAAAGAAATTTTCAACGTCAACATTTCTGTTGCTTCGTTTGGATCTCAGCCAGGAATGTCCATGGTGGGAGGGGTATGATCAACTTTGCAAGGTGATATGTACAGCATTCTGATCTAAGCCACACCCCTTTTGTATGCAAGAACAAAAGGGGTGGGGCTTCACTTGCAATACAACACACACCATCTTGCAATTTTGTACATGTACCCTGCAACTGCCCCTCCTTTCAGCTAATTCTGGTATATAGGTAGTCTTCGCTTAACGACCCTAACTGGAACCAGCAACTTCACCACTAATTGAAGTGGTTATTAAACGAAACATCACATGATTGCCCCACTTAGCAATGGCAGTTCCAGCAGTCCCAGTTGCAGTCATTAAGCAAGACATCACGTGACCACAACTGGCAACCTCCTGCTGGCTTCCCCATTGACTTTGCTTGTCAGAAGCCAGTTTAGGAGGTTGCAAATGGCAATCACACAACCACGGGATGCTGTGGCGGTCATAAATGCATGACAGTTGCCAAGCACCCAAATCACAATCATGGGACTGCAGGGATGCTGCGATGGTTATAAGTGTGAGGACCGGTCACAAGTCACTTTTTTCAGTAACTTCTTTTTTCATAACTTCAAACAGTCATTAAACAAATGGTCATTAAGCAAGGACTACCTGTAGTTTCTACCAGCCTTATATTAATACACTAAGAAGTATTGCTACACCTTCTATCTTCTCATCCTTCCATTACAAGTCAAGAATTGTTTGGGGCCCCCAGGTGAGGGATATTTTCACCATTGATCTTGGGTGTGGTTGCACTTCCTCATTCAAGACTAGTGTACAACCTGTGGGTTCTTCTGGACTCATACCGCCTGTTTGATGAGCAGGTGGCAGCTGTGACCAGGAGGGCTTTTGCACGGGTTCATCTTGTGGACAGGTTATGCTGTTTCCTCCACCTGGAGGCCCTTCAGACAGTTACATCCTGGTCACCTCATGACTGGACTATTGCAAGAAACTCTACATGGGACTGACTTGAAGACCATCTGGAAACTACAGCTGGTCCAAACTGCTGCAGCGCAACCAGTTACAAGCATTTCCCATTATGCCCATGTATCATTATTGTTATGTAAGCTGCGTTGCCAGTTAGCTTCCAGGTACAATTCACAGTGCTGGTCATAAATAGGGTCTGCATATCTGCGGGACCACTTGTCTTTAATCATTATTTACCACCCAGGATGTTACACAGAGTTGGTGTGCTCCAGGTCTCCTTAATTAAACATTGTAATCTTGTGGGACTGAGGAAGTATGATCATTTGAGTCTGGTCATTTGTGCTTTGAGTGAGAACTGTGGGTTGATTTGTTCAATGATCCTTTTTTTTCCCCCCTTCTCAGGAGCCTTCTCCATCACCAAAGTTCACAAGTGTCAATACTCTTTCTATCCAGCTTCTTCAAGTCCAACTTTTGCTTCCATAGAGCATCACAGGGAAGACCATGGCTCGCATGATTCTGATCTTTATAGGTAAAGACACACCACAGCATCTGAATATCTTTTCCAAGGCCTTCATGGCTGCTTTACCAAATGTTAGTCTGTGGCATATTTCTTGACTGCTTGTTCTTTACTGTTGATGGTTGATCCTAAAAAGCAGAAACTCTCCACCACTTCAGTATCTTCACTGTCAGTTCTAAGGCTGGTTGTTGTACCTATTTTCATTGATTTGGTATTTTTTATATTTAATTCAGTCCCATTTTTCACCGTGTCCATTGACTTTTATTATTAGAGCTTATAGATCCTTTGTGCTTTCTTTTATCAGAGTAGGGTTATCATCATAGCCAGGTTACTGATGTTTCTTCTTCCAATCTTAAAACCACTCTCACCTTCCTCATTAGGAAAACATAATTGCTGTTTTTCCTAACGTTTGATGCCTGCTCCAAATAATCTGGACTATGGCTTTCCGCTGTGCTGTAGGCATCTATTACAAGACACAATGACATCACACATGTCATGATGTCATCTCACTAAAGACATCCATTTCATAACTGATTGCAATTTACATCTTTTATATTATTTGTGTGATGATGCCATGGCATAAGTGATATTTGATGCCTCCACCAGACATGCCCAGGATGGTATCCTTGTTTACCTGACAAGATCATACAATAGCCATCAAGGACAGAGTAACCAGGTAACAGATAGGCATAGTTACATATATGAATTAGATTTTTGTAATTTCAGCTGCAACAGCCATGCTGGCCAACTCACGAACCCTAAGCTGCTGAGTTCTCCCTTTTCAGCCAACTTCCTTCGCTCTGCAAGTTGCTGGTTCCACTTCGTTCCTTGCATCACCTTCCGTTAATTCTTTGACATTTTAGGGAAACTCGACCAGCGGTTGGGCTGGGTGAACTCTGGCTCTTCAATTTCCATTAGAATGTCAAAAAAGGAAAAAAAAAATGACAATAGCCAAAAGGTTAGGGCGAAATCTATTAGAAAAGAAAAGTTGAGGCAAATCCAGTGATCTCATTGCAAGAAAGAAGGAAAGGCTGCCCTCGTTTTGGGATTAGGTCTAATTAAGGTGAACAAGCAGCCGTGCCTGTTTGGAATAACAATTGTGCTAGCATGTCACTTTTTTTCTGCTTAGTTGAAATTTATATAGTTTGGGAATGGTGGATGTAAGAAAATTAGACCTCATTTAGAATCTGTTGAAAGGACACTGTGCCTTCATTATTAGCTTTGCATCTGAATTTTCCCGGGGCTATCCTTTCGCTGCTATAGGTAATGGATTTTTCCCCAGATGTAATTGGATGAGTTTAATTTTTTCTTTCATTACCTGTCTCAGAGCCCTCTGCCCCTTTCCCTTTGTGTTTTATTAGGACTGTAACCCCTATTTAAATAAAGGCTTTGACGATGCTTATATATGTTCCATCAGCACTTTCTGATTGAATACTTGTGGTGGTGCCGGAGTATTGCTTCACTTTTTTGAATTCACTAATTACATTTTAGCTCTGCTTGTGTGCCAGAGAGAAATGGTGCTTCAGTTTGTTTTTTATTCCTTGAACTCCAAATAGTAATTTGTCACTCTCGCGGGGAGCACTAGTCATCGAAATTTCTCTGGCGTTCCTGCGACAGGAATTTGGGGAAAGAGCATCTTCCATTCTCACCTGCAGGATTTATTGTCCATCAGCATAACTGAATTGAGTTTAACTTTGAGTAACATCTTTTGGGAATTCTCAAAGGGAACAAAGGAGGAGGCACTCTAGAAGAGCTGAGATATTGACAAAGCCTATTTGGAGATAGGTGTTCTCTGTGAAAATTATTTACTTCCACTGGAATAACTGCAGGTGGGTTGTTTTTAGGCAATACACTTCAGTACTACTCCTGCTGTTTTGCTTTGGTGGTGGTGAAGAGCTGTGTGTGAGCTAACAGCAATAACATCCTGGCTGGGGAATTCTGGGTGTTGAAGTCCACACATCTTAGGGTTGCGAAGTTTGAGAAATACTGGTCTAAAGAGAAGGAGGAAAACAAAAACAAAAACTTCCAGATGCGTTCAAAACCTGTAGAAATTCACAGGAATCTTGCCAAAGATGGACCCACCATGACAAACTTCACATTGGAGCAATCGGGTCCCTGAACCAACTGCAAAAAATGTTTTGATGAAATTGGAGTTGGCCTTTATGTATTCATTTATTTCCTTACCTGGACTGAGTCTGTCCCATGAGCAATATCTAAGGCTTTGTGGATATCTGGTCCATAAATTTGATTCAAAGGCAACTGAACCAAATCTCTGAGTCAAATTGACTTTCTAAATCAAATTGGAAAGTCAGTATGAATCACTGAATTGGACATCTCAAAATCCAAATGGGCCATTTAGAACCCTCTTCTTCTTCTTCTTCTTCTTCTTCTTCTTCTTCTTCTTCTTCTTCTTCTTCTTCTTCTTCTTCTTCTTCTTCTTCTTCTTCTTCTTCTTCTTCTTCTTCTTCTTCTTCTTCTTCTTCTTCTTCTTCTTCTTCTTCTTCTTCTTCCTGATTGTATGAAAATTTATTTGAGGGTCTGTTTGGCTAAAGAGATTATTCAAAATTCTTCCAGTGAAGAAGTGCACGGTGGCCATGTGTATTTGTACCACTAATTCTTGGAAGAGGGGGAAGAGAGGGATTCTTCTGTATAAAAAGACTTCTGTGCCTGATAAAAGTACTTTTATATGGACGTGATTTCAGAATCCCTTTCTTCCTGCAAAGTCTTGTAGGGAGGCCTAAAATACAGTTTGGGCTTTTAACTTAATCTGAAACTTTTTTTTTCCTTCAATAGCAAAAAAGCAGTGTATTGACTAATGTTACATTAGTCACTCATTTCAAAAAGACTTCCAATTCTCACTTTTCAGATATCAGTTTAGCTGATATCTGAATTTTAACCAAATGCATGTTTAAAAAAAAAAAAAATTAGTTCCCTTTCCCATTTCTAAGGGAGAAAGAGTTGGAGAACCAAGGTGAGCAAACCTTTTTACTGATCCCTTTTTGAAGAAGTTGGACCATTTCCCCAAAATGCCATCCATGGAATTTGAATGTCTCAATCCCATGCAAACAACCACCCAATTGTGAGGAAACTATTCCAAAATTAGGATAAACAGAGTTTCAGAGGCAAGGTTTCCCACAACATTTATCTCCTGCTTTCCCATCTGAGCTCCCGCAATGCAGAATTGTAGCCATACTCTGCATGAACCAGTCATCTGGGGGTGAAGGGACTATATCTGTTCTCCTTAACACTTTTTGCTTGTAATGGTAATTGGAGTTCAGTGCAGTGTATGAAAACAAGGACATCAGTTGGTGGAATGTGAACATGGTTATTTCATTCTATAGGTACACCCAGTCTTATTTTGCTACCAACTGATGTAATTTGAGCAGATCTATTTGGCATTTCAGCTCTGATACGTTTCCATCCATCACATTATTACAAAATGACTAAACAGTAGGTGGTTATGAGAGATCACTACTGCAACTAGCTTACAGATCGGTTTTATTACCACACCATTGTGCAAACAAACAGCTTCTCTCTTTCCATACATATTTATAGACCATCAGTACTTTTATCTTGAGTAATTCTGATATGACAAGCAGTTTTCAAATAACAACCAGCTTTGAAGCAAGTTCCTCACAGCTAGAGAAGGAGGCAGTTTGAAAGATAATGATAAAATAAAGGAGGTGTTTTTCTTTCCCAAAGGAAAACCATTCCCATTGCCATAAACACTTTTGGTGATTTGCATTCATCAGCTGGGCTAAGAAAAATGAGTGATTTTGTGTGGCTTGGACTGATAAGGAAACAGTGTTGGAGTTCTTTGGATGCAACAGTGAAAACTCTGTGTTGTCTACGATCTAGTAGAATTAAAAACAGTTGTCATATTGTAGTTATGGCCTTTCCAGATCTCAGGTTTCAGATGATAGATTAGATGCACAGAGAGAGAGAGAGAGAGATGATGGATGATGGATAGGCAGATAAACAGATTGACAAACAGATGTACTGAGATTCAACAATCCCCTTTAATTCCCTTTTTTCAACAATGACAACTTTAAGATCAGTGGCTAAGTATTCTTGGACCATGAAAAGTTCTGGCTGTTTTTGTTTAAGATATGGGCCAAATTTTCACCCCACCCCACCCCACCCCTCTTTCCTTTCCTTTCCTTTCCTTTCCTTTCCTTTCCTTTCCTTTCCTTTCCTTTCCTTTCCTTTCCTTTCCTTTCCTTTCCTTTCCTTTCCTTTCCTTTCCTTTCCTTTCCTTTCCTTTCCTTTCCTTTCCTTTCCTTTCCTTTCCTTTCCTTTGGGGTTTTAGGTCTATGGAATGGGGGATTTAAAGATGCAATAGCACCGTAAGGCACTCCCATGATATCATAACAGCACATATTATGTTCTTTCAGATCTCTGAATGCCAACTAGGACATAGTCCCCCCCCCCTTTCTTTTATAGCATTATTTTATAATAATAAAAATGGAAGATTTGATAGAAGAAATATTTATCTTAGACTATGGTGTGCAGCTATTGACTGGCATTTAGTTTGGTAAGTCATGCATATTTTAGGCCTCAAGCAAGCAAACAAATAAAACTGCATTATGGGGGGTGGGAGAGACAAACACTTTTTCTTCCCCTACCTTTGGTTTGGAAAAATAAGGAATATATAGTAGTTTCTTTCCATCTCTAGCAGCTTTTCTTCAGATTCAGAGAAAACATGACTTCTCAGCATTTTCCCCCTCAGCTTGTGGTTTTAGTTAGCACTTCTAAATTAGCAAATATAAAGAAATGATGACAGCAGAAGGTTCATATATTTATGTATTTTTATCTCTCACTGAGTTTTAACTTCCACATACCGAGACTGCATATTTACTGTTCATCTTTTAGCTCTTACACACAATAGGGAGTTACAGCAAACTTCCTAAGACTGTTATCATATTTGCATGGCCATTTACAGCAATTTCTTAACCCATGCATTCTGGGGAATTAAAAGACCCTGAAAAATTCAATTAGCTCTAGCTCATAGAGGTAGAAAACAGGGGTGCAAACTTTGGGGAAGGGGGCCTCAGGGTTTCACTTTGCATTTGACTGGCTTGCTAAGCACTACACTCCAAAAAGTAGGCGAAGCCATGACAAAGGAGTGGATCCAGTACAACTCTAAGTTTGCTTTATCTTAAAGAAAATTAAAGTGCAATGACTTAAGTGTAGTTAATGCAATCAAATAATAGAAGTTACCATTTGGTGAGAACTTTTGGAAAATTCAGGTGTCCTGAATGAACATGCAGCCCTGGAGTTCCAAGTTATGCACTCCTGCATAATACTAACCTCTGCAGTTAAAGTCACCTTGCCTGAATGTCCCTCCAGGTAAATTAGGAATTATCCTTGCAAAATATGAGATTCCAGGTTGGAGGGCTTGAAGAAGAACAGGAGAAATTTCTGTTTGATAGGATTCCTTCTTAGCAGTGACAATAGCATTGCTTTAAAAAAAAAACAGTTTTAAAAACCCAGTGAGAACAGTTCTTTCCTGATATCTTCTTTTGGGATTTACTAGAAGAAAGTTGTGGATCTCTGGAGAAATGACTTTATAATGAAAGACAGCACATTCACCTCCATCACTCTGAGACCTCATAATTAAACAAGGACAAGAACATCACACTCTACCCAGGAGAATTTCACCCACATTCTCTTTTCCTGAAGTAATTTGTTAAGACAATTCTTGTCCATTACATTGAATAAAGACTAGTTGAAAGAAAATGCAAGAGCATTTCTCTGTCTAACCCAGCTTGAAATTAGTTCTTTTCCTGACATCTATATGTACAAATGAAATGGTACCTCATTCTACCTATACCTACAGTATATTCTCTCGTATATTGCACCCAAGTGTGGATGTCCGCATCCAGGAAATTTTCTTAGCAGAGTTATGGAAGTGGCTATTCATTGTCTTCTTCCAGATTTTTTTCCCTATTACTTTTTAATTAATCCAAGTGCTAGGTGGACTTCTGTGTAATTACTAACCATACTGTCCATAGCTTCTGAGATCAGGTAAGGTCAACTGGGTGTGGTTATCTGTTGAGGGCTTCTATATAGAGGAGGAAGAAGAGTATTTCATCTAATGAATATGTGGGCTTACAATTTGTTCTGCTTTGAAGACAAAGGAGAAGGAGAAGGAGAAGGAGAAGGAGAAGGAGAAGGAGAAGGAGAAGGAGAAGGAGAAGGAGAAGGAGAAGGAGAAGGAGAAGGAGAAGGAGAAGGAGAAGGAGAAGGAGAAGGAGAAGGAGAAGGAGCAATTATCCAATTAGATGTCACTATTTCTATACCAAATAGTTTATTTATTAAATTTATATCCTGCCCATCTCCACCAGAGGATTAGGAAAGACGCTACCTGAAACGCTAGAGAATGATAGTCAAGTGTTCTTCTTCAGGATGTATTGTTCCATATACAAAGAGGCAAAAGTGGATCTATAAATTAAATTGCTGACTTAGATGAGGTTAGGGATATAGTCAAGCATTTCACTAAAAGAAGCAGCCCTGACTGCCTTGATGCTGCTTCAGCATTCTGACATAATACTGGGAACGGGAGATTCCAAAATTCAGAACCAAATCAAGTAACACTTTGTCCTCTACCAAGGAACTCAGTCTAGAATGAGTAGTATGGAAAGCAGGAGAATATAAGAAGAGACTTTCTAGTTTCTAGGTTTCAACAATGGTCAGTCTGTTCTTGTTACTGTGCCCTTATTGAATCTCTCTCTCTCTCTCTCTCTCTCTCTCTCCCTAATTTATGCGGCCACCCATTTATCCAGTGAAACACTGGATGATGAACAAAT